>NC_132893.1:3571944-3614444 GCF_030463535.1 Salminus brasiliensis
AACACACTAGTTGAGTGTGCAGAACATATAACCCATCAGCCAGAACATTAACACCGCTGACAGGTGAAGGGAACAACAACAATGAGGATGGTAGAAGTGGATCATGTCAAGGGGTGGACCGATCAGTCAGTAAGTGAACAGTCAGTTCCTAAAGGTTACATGGAAATTATATACATCCATACACACATTATATAATATATGAAAAACATGTATCTCCAAAATAGTGACTTTATAGGAGAAAGGTAAAAATGCTGTTAATTGTAAATGGAAGTCAATATAAAATAAGAGTTAATTCCAAGTAATTTAGAGCATGGCTATTGGTCCAGAGCTATTTAGAGGATTCCCATGATGAAGAAAAGAAAAAAAAAGAAAAAAAACTGACCATTTAAATCTAAATAAATATGTAATAACAACAACACACACACACACACACACACACACATTATATATATTATATATATATATATATATATATATATATATATATATATATATATAACAATTATGAAAATGGATCACTATTGATCAGCCCAGACATATTTGGTGCAGAATGAGAGATGCTAGGCTAGCGATGGGGTCTTTAAGGGTCTTTAAACTTATGCGGAAAAACGTTCTTCACACTCGCAGGTCTATAGAGCTCTTCTGCTGTGGTTCGGGACACGGTACGACTCACTTTACTGGATAATCACAAAAGCAAACTTCTCTATAGATCTTCAGCTGGAGCTCAGGTTTTGGCTTAAGTACTTAAATAAGTCCCGTCCATGCAGCTTTTTATCTCCCCAACAGATTTGTGAAAGTGAAGAGTATGGTGTGTATTTACAGAGCTCAGTGTTTGTTAGCAACGTTAGCCTAGCATCTCTTATTCTAAACGAATGAAGCACGTGTCTGATCAGACATCGCTTGACTGACTGCATCTCTCGCGGTTATTCGTTTTTTTTTTTATATATATATATTTTTAATTATTTCATTTTTTCCACCAAACTACTCGAATACAGGGACACGAGAGCCTCCAAAGTATAAACAGCTGACCTCTCTGCGGGATGCTCACTGGAACCACTTCCTTGGCCAGGATTCCGGACTCCCAGGCTGCTTTGCTGCGTGTGTACGAGCTGATAGCGTAGGCGTCCTGCTCCTCTCTGGAAAAGCTGCCGTTCTTGGCAGTGTTTTCTGCACAGTTGCCCTACAGATGAAGCAGGGAGGTCATGGAGTGAAGGAACCAAGCAGAACAAACCCATGTAAACAGAGCACTGAGATGTCCGATCACACTCAGTGGCAGTTTCAAAGCGCCACAGTCCGACGCTGAAATACAGGATCATGAGAGAAGAGCACCAATTCCTTAAACACCAGAAAATAACAACATGCAAATTGTTTTAGGCCTTAGAAGTTGATGGACAACAGCATACGGGACGTGGTTCAGAAGGTCGAACGCAGCGTGGAATTTGTTTTAGAGGACAAAGGTCTAAAAGCACGTCATATTTGATTAAGAGGACAGAAGGTCCAGTACCATGTGGAATTTGTTGTACACGTCCGTCAGACCATCCTTAACGATAAGATCCTCCATTTTCACCCCTCCATACGGGGGCGCCTCTCTGGACATCACGTAGGGAACCTGAGACATGCTCTCCATGCCACCCGCCACCATCACGTCCTACAAAACACCATCAAAAGTAGCCAGTCAGCACAGCACATGGTGACGAACTCAGGAGACGACGTAAACGCCCACCTCAGACCGTCAGGCCGTTAACCAAAGCAGGGGAAGAATAGCCGTCTTACCTGGTGTCCGCACATTAGATTTTGAGATGCCAACATGATGGACTTCATACCAGAGGCGCAGACTTTGTTAATCGTTGTCGCTGGAACGGAGAGGGGCAGGCCTGTGGGTGGGGGGAATTTTTTTTTATTAAATATAAAAGAAATTAGACTGCAGCTTCAGCAACCAATAAAACCAATCAAATTTAAATATATTAATAAATTAATAAATAAATAAATAACCCTTAAGGGTTTAAAAAGTCGCCAGAACAGCTTGCCCAAGCCGAGAACCGTTCACCACCCCCTCCCTTTTACTTGATGCTAATTTGTGAAGGCATGTTATCTCACAAGCAAAAGCATACCGGCGCCTAGAAGAGCTTGTCGGGTCGGCGCTTGTCCTTCTCCTGCCTGCAGCACGTTGCCCATGTACACCTCCTTCACCTCCTCAGGAGGGATTCCTACAGCAGGCGGAGAATGCAGGCCAGTCTACTCCATGTATTTCGGTCACTTCAGTCAATGTGAGCAGCATCAGTGCTTCCTAAGCAGAGTCAGTGGCTTCATGGTGGGAAGGTACTTACCCGCTTGCTCCACTGCTCCTTTAATGGCGATGGAGCCCAGTTTGGTTGCAGGGAGCGTGGAGAGGCTCCCTTTGAAAGACCCAATAGGGGTCCGAACAGCACTGACAATGACAACTTCCTAAATGGATTAAAAAAAAAAGAAGAAGTTCATTCTTTTTTCTTTTTTAAACTGAAAAATATTTTTATTGAATCAATGAAGGGGGATGTCACTGTTTTGAAATAAATGAATTAATTGAGAAAATTATATATTTGGACAATTTTGGACCGCCAATTGGACCAATTGGACCGACACACCAGCCCGCAGAAGCCACCCGCGAGAGAGCAAGGACAACTGCGGTCTCTGCCGATGGCTAGCAGCGTAACCAGGATTCGAACCATCCTGCCTCTAAAATACCTCTAAAAGCTCACGCACATAAATAGTACTATAAAAACATGAAAATATGGACGTCTCCTAATTTTTTGGTTGGCATAGATTTTTAATTACTGAACAGTTTACATGCAACGACTGGTGGCAGACAGTGGCTCATTTGTATAGTTGTGTTTAAAACCCTGAAACCCTGTAATCCCACTGAAGACCAACCGCCCGTATATCACAATATACTGAATCAGAACCGGTGGGCTGTGATCTGTATCACCAGAATACAGCGCCCTGCACATGCAGCTATAAAATGCTTATGAAGGTCACCAGATACCTGAGGACCTGCTTCACAAACCTTAACCTTGCACATCCTGGCACTACAAGCTCGGATTTGTAGAGATGCTACGATGTTATATAAGTCATTTTGATGTAAACAATAAATAAATAAATAAAAAATACAAATAAACATAATTTATGTGTGTGTTTATACATTTACATTTACGACTTACAAAAGTGCTTCACTATTTATGCAAGATTAACCTCAGCCATCCAGAGACCATAATACTCTACTCTTCACCCAAGTACCCTGGGAAGAGGAGGGTCTTCAGTCTGGGTTTGAGGACAGTGAGCGTTGGACTCTGCCGTTCGGACAGCCAGGGGAAGTTCGTTCCGCCACTTCGGTGCAGGACAGTAAAAAGCCTGGACGCTCGTCTTCCTTGGATTTTGAGGGACGGCGGGTCGAGCCGAGCCGTACTTGAAGCTGGAAGGGCTCTCGGTGCAGATTGGCTTTTGACCATCACTATAAAGTACGGAGGGTCTGGTTTATTTTTGGCTTTGCAGGCCAGCGGCAAGGTTTTCAGCCAGTGAAGAGATCGCAGCATATATATATATATATATATATATATATATATATATATATATATATACCTGCCAGTGAGCTACTATACCACATGGGAGACTGGGGTTCGATTCCCCATCTGGGTTACTATGCTGTGCTACACCAATAGAGTCCTTGGGCAAGCCTCCTAACACTACACTGGCCCTCCTCTGTAATACCAGTAACCTTGTAAGTCGCTCTGGATAAGAGCCTCAGCTAAACACCATAAATGTAAATGTACATGGAGCTTTTGTTGTGGTTGGTGTGGCGCAACAGATAACACCACTACCTATCAATAAGATATTGCACCATGTGGGAGACTGGGGTTCGATTCCCAGTCTGGGTGACTACTATGCTGCGCTACACCAGTAAGAGTCCTTGGGCAAGACTCCTAACACTACATTGGCCCACATCTGTAATACGGGTGACCTTGTTAGTCGCTCTGGAGAAGAGCGTCAGATAAATACCATAAATGTAAATGATGGTTTTGACCATTGCTGCATTACACACACACACACACACACACACACACACACACACACACACACCATGACCCCTGACTCCAGCAACCAGTCAGCAAGTGTCTCTCTCACATCAGCACACTCTGAGGACATCTCAGCATGAACCATGTGGATGTTCAGTCCATGAAGATCCACTGAACTGTCCTTGGAGACACTGAAGAGCACTGTCTCAGTTACTTACATTGAGAGAAGGGCGAGAGGTGAAGGTCCTGCACAGAAACTTGTGTGTCTGCAATTACAGGTTATAAAAACACAGTTAGGACAATGAAGAGCACAGAGAACAGCTACAGCACCTCTGATCTGCTGCCCTGAACCTGAGGCAGGCCTGCAGCTGAAGTTAGCTGGCTAGCAGGCTCACACACACACACACACACACACACACACACACAGCTAGCTAGCGTCCAGCACGAGCCGGCTCGCTAAACCAACACGCTTTATGGACTTTTGGTGGGAAGTAAAGCAAAGTTCACGAACGCAGCCTGAACCTCCTTCGATTATCGGACTCTACTTACCAGCTGTCTGCCCAGCTGACAGGAGAGCAGAGCCGCGGACGACATACTGATAAACTACACAAGGACGAATGTGGCCAACGCTTTTAAGGGAACAGCCAATCACATCGAGAGGTGTGCGCGCTTTACGTCACGTCTGGCTTCAGGGATTGTGGGTATTGTAGTTCAGGGGGCTTGGTTTTTTTTTTAAGAGTTTTTCCTCGTTGTTTTTCATTTAATACGTTTCACAATAAATAAACAAATTAAGAAATAGAAAAAGAAAGAATGACGGAAAAATTTATGGATTTATGGATTTAAGATTTATGGATATTTTATTGGATATAAGATAAGATAAGATAGTCCTTTATTAGTCCCGCAGTGGGGAAATTCCCAGTGTAACAGCAGAAAGGGATAGCAAGACACTCAGTTACAAAAATATAATAAATATATATAAATAAGAATTAAAAAAGCAATAAACAATATTATTATTTATAATGGATTTATGGGTATTTTATTGGATATAAGATAAGATAAGATATCTAGTCCTTTATTAGTCCCGCAGTGGGGAAATTCCCAGTGTGACAGCAGAAAGGGATAGCAAGACACAATTTAGATAAATAATTTACACTATATACACAATATAAATAAGAATTTAAAAAGCAATAAACAATATTATTATTTATAATGGATTTATGGGTATTTATGGTTAATCTAAGAATATTTTAGTAAGACATTTGTTTAATTTATTATTATTATTTTTTGCACATTCTAATGTTTGATCATTGTTCATTTTCCTAATTTAAAATATTACAAAAAAACATAAACAAAAATGTGTGTGTGCAAAAGTAATGGAACATATAAATATGTCATATAAATGGCACATATTAACATATGCTAATATGATAATATGTTAAATTGCTAGTAGAAAAGAAGGAAAAGCTTTTAATGGATGTCAAAGTAAAAAGCTTTGTCATTTTGTTGCATTTACATATTTATAAGTGCAACAAAATATATATTTATATATTTGTTGCATTTATATAGATATATATATATATGTTTTTGTTTGCACATTCTAATGTGTGACTATTGTTCATTTTTATTTAATGTAACTAACATATCACAAAAATCGTTAAATGGCATGTGCAAAAGTATCTGAATTTAAGTCAATGCTATATATAAATATTTTCTTAATATGTTAAATTGTTAAATCAGTTCAGTTCAATGTAATAAATAGAAATTGTATCTAAAATGGGCATCAAATGTTATATTGATGTTCACTTATTGACACACCTAAACATTTTACAAGGCTGTATGCATGTATATACGTACATACTTCTATACATATATAATCCATGTTTCACCACGATTACATTATTGAAATATGTTTTATTAGCAGTTCTTTTTACTTACAAAATGTTATTCGCTGTACAAAAATAAGCCTTAAGTGTGATAATAACAATAACAACATAAAAACTAGTAGAGCAATACTGGGCACACATGAAGGGGTTAGACAGAATGGTTCATTTAACTGGTGAAAATGTGCTCAGTAGCAGTTCAGCCATCCATAGTTCAGAAGAACCCGCCGGACCCTTCGGGATTGGTACTCGTACTCTGTTTGCCGGGCACCGTTGGAGAAGTACAGGTAGCCTGAGGAGAGGGAAATGAAGAGACATGTTGTTGATTTGTTTTTATTGTGGATGAAAGTGAAGGTGGTGTGAATTAGAGTCATTAGAGTTTACCGTAGTTCTCAAAAGCAGCGTCCACCCTGGAGCCAATGCCGGGGAAATTTCGCTGGATGGATTTAGGGAACCCCTGGTCCATTTGTCCAGTCCTTTCATTGAAGCTAAGCAAACAACAAAGTCAATTTATTTATTTAAGTATAAACACAAAAACAACAACAACAACAACAGCAAATAAAGGAGGCTTGCATAACCCTCATGTAAACAGAGGCCGAATTCATTCTGGTAAGTTACTGATTGATCACCTCCAGTAATTACTGCCAGCAAAGAACAAAGTCCGGCCTGTTGATTCCACATGGACCGCAGCGTCGACCTTAGCCACAGATGAAGGAAAGCCGAACTTGGAGATGGACTTAGGGTATCCGGGTAAAGAGACGGACCCTCTCACGCCCCAGTACTGCTGACCTGCATGGTGCCACACAAACACAAACAAATACGTGAGGAATTCACAGCTTATTAAAATCAGAATCCAATCAATAATAATCAATAAGTCAATAATAATAATGATGAAAAGAGCCGCCGTACCTTTGAAGAAGAAGCTGATGTCCCGCTTTTTGAACTCATAAGCTGCATCGACAGAGGTCACCGCCGGCCACGTGGATTTAATTCTGGTCTGCTGGATTCTATGGTTGCCAGATTTCTTCCAGTAATACCTTACAGCAAAGAGAGATACAGGCTCATGAATATTGTAATATTATTATTAGTATGATTGCATTATTCACTTATTAAGCGCTTATTAAGCCTCGATTCTTCATGGCATGGATTCCACAAGATGTTGGAATCATCACTCGAAGATCTTGGACCATGCTGACCTGATGCCATCACCCAATTCTTGCAGGCCTTTTTTTTTAATGCTCCGAACCTCCCATTCCACCACATCGCAAGGGTGGTCTACTGGATTCAGAACCAGTGACCTGGACTTCACTGAATGGGTCAATTGTGGCCATGAAGGGATGCACATGGTCTGCAACCATCCTCAAACAGGCTGTAGCATTCCAGCAATGACTGATTAGCATTAACGAACCCAAAGTGTGCTAACCAACACACCAAAACCTCCACCAGCCTGGACTGTTGACACGAGACAGGTTGGGTCCATGAATTCATGCTGTTGGCATCAAATTCAGCTCCCAGCATCTGTATGATGATCCTTTTTCCAGCCTCAGCTTTCTGTTCTTGGCGGAAAGAAGAAGCAGAACCCGATTAGGTGTTCGGCTGCTGCTGAAGCCCATCATTCTCCTCGAGGTCGGACGTGTCTGGGATGCCTTTCTGAGTGGTTCCCTGAGCTACCGTAGCCTTTCTGTTCTGTCAGCTCCGACCAAGCTGGCTCTTCTTCAGGGACCCAGAAGATCAGCAGCTCTAGAAACACTCCAGCCTCCACTTCTGACACCAACACTCATGCCCTCATTCATGTAAACATTACCTGAAGTTGCTGGCCTGTATCTGCTGGTTTGTATCTCCTACAACACGATTGGCTGATTGGATAACTGCATTAACGAGTGGTAGGTCTACAGCTCTTCCTAATCAAGTGCTTGGGGAGTTTACTAACTTACTCATTTTTGAAGAAATACAGCTCCCCCTTTATGCTGGTTGCAGCATCAAACACCAGGTCCTGCTTGCATCTTTCTGGTGGATTTGCTCCAGGCTCGGGTTTAGGCCTAGGCTCAGGGTCAGGCTTGGGCTGAGGATTCGGTGATTCGCGAGCACCTAGCAGATGATTCAGACAGGAGATTCAGTTTACAGTACGTGTACAGTATTGGCATATTCTCCATCACTATCGAGCATGACTGAGAAGTACCGTAGAGAGCCTGGACTCCTTGCTTGTCGTCCAGCGGCAGCTTGTACCCATTCGTATTCACATACTGGTATGTGGGGTACATGAGGGCAGAGGGGTCTCGCGAGTGATCCAGTCCGAGGGCATGGCCAAACTCGTGGGCAGCTACCAGCAGTAGATTTATACCTGAAACAGATTGTGTTCCAATACAGGTAAAGCATAAACCACGATTACACCTAAATCAGCGTCTGCTGGAGGACCAGCGAGGGGCCGCTGTACCTGCGGAGCTCAGCGTCCAGCGCTCATCCTCGTCAAAGTGAGTATCGCCTCCTTCTTCTGGGCCTGGAGACATGGCATGGGCTAGGACCCCACTGGGACCATCGAAGGGGTAAAAATCTCCATGATCTGGACAAAAGAACGACCATTCAGTGCCACTGGCTTTGGCTTTAGTGTCCCTTACAGGGGAACTCCTTAACCCCTTAAATGACCAATGTCTCGAAAAATAGCCCCACCAGTAGGTGTTTCTAATAAAGTGGCCAGTGAGTGTATAGTTAGGGTAGGTGTTTCCAATAAAGTGGCCAGTGAGCATACTGTTAGGGTAGTTGTATCTAATAAAGTGGCCAGTGAGTGTGCAGTTAGGGTAGGTGTTTCTAATAAAGTGGCCAGTGATTGTATAGTTAGGGTAGGTGTTTCCAATAAAGTGGCCAGTGAGTGTGCAGTTAGGGTAGGTGTTTCTATTAAAATGGCCAGGGAGTGTACTGTTAGGGTAGTTGTTTCTAATAAAATGGCCAGTGAGTGTATAGTTAGGGTAGGTGTTTCTAATAAAGTGGCCAGTGATTGTATAGTTAGGGTAGGTGTTTCTAATAAAGTGGCCAGTGATTGTATAGTTAGGGTAGGTGTTTCCAATAAGTGTGCCAGTGAGTGTGCAGTTAGGGTAGGTGTTTCTATTAAAATGTCTAGTGAGTGTACAGTTAGGGTAGGTGTTTCTAATAAAGTGGCCAGGGAGTGTACTGTTAGGGTAGGTGTTTCGTTAGTTACAGACCAATACAAATGATCTTCCAGATGTTTCTTCTAGATTAGAAACACCTACCATAACTGTACACTCACTGGCCACTTTATTAGAAACACCCACATAATACATATTCATCTTTGCAATAAAACACTGGACCATTTCTATCATCATCATCATCATCACTTCACCTACATCTGGCTTTGAAGAGAATCATGATGTCGGCCATGCCGCTGTAAATCTGCTTGAAGTCCAGTGGGATCACGTCGCTGTACAGCTTAAAAGCCTGGGCGATGGTGGCGTCCACCTCCTTCTGGCTCAGGTCCAGTGTGTACTCAGTTATTCTGAAATGCAGTTGAGAAACACAAGGACTGTTAGTAAAGAAATTTCTATGAATATTAGGTGCAACCGATCAGCCATAACATTAGCATCCCCTGCCTAATATTAAGCATTTTAACTTGTCTAGAAATGCATGTGTAAAGTGTGTCCTTAAGGGGTGGTTTAAAGCACGAATTACACTTCCCGACTGTAGGGGGAGCCCAATTTTCACAAAATGCTGCATTAAATGCTATTATTCGAATTACATGTATTAAAATAGCTCACATTACTTAATACAAGGACTTTTATTGTGCTAATTAAAGTGACTTAAAGGGAGCAGTGGTGGCTCAGCGGTTAGAGCACGACTAGGCTTTCGATGGCAGGGTTGTGGGTTCGATATCTGGACTCGACAAGCTGCCACTTGCATGCTCCAGGCATATGTGTGTGTATTCACTGCACAGATGGGTTAAAGGTGGAGGCCAGTGTCCAAACGTTGACACCCCTCGTCAAATCCCTTGCCCCATACCATCCCTAGTGCTGCCACCCCCCCACCTTCATTTCCCCACCCACATCACTGGAATCAGTGTTTACCTGTATGTGATGACTTTCTTCTCCCATTTGGGCTTGCCGTGGAAATGGCCATAATTAGCCACGTCAGAAACTCCGCAGCGCGGCTTCTTCATCACGCTTATGGTGTTTGTGTCCAGCTTGCCGGTCACCTCCAGCCCGAAGAACTCCTGCATTTTCTTCAGAACAGTCTCAAAGTCCTGTGCGCTCACTCGTCTCCCGCTGGAAGAAGAAGAAGACGTCGTCTTCGTATCGGAATAGAACTGCTTCAAGTAGGCCTGCAGAAAGAGGGCATCATCAAAACGCCAGAAACCCACAAAGGCTGGGCTGAACTTCCCCATAATACACCTGACCAATAGAACTGGACACTCTGAGGAGCCACACATGAGCCTAGAGTCTCAATGCCCAGCGCCAACCATCGGCTAGAGGGGTCTTTCTGCAGGCCTTTCTGCAGGCCTACTTGGTGGTTGGTGTGGCGCAACAGATAACAGCACTACCTGCCACTGAGTTCTAACACCATGTGGGAGACCAGGGTTCGATTCCTGGTCTGGGTGACTATGCTGTGCTACACCAATAAGAGTCCTTGGGCCAGACTCCTAACACTACATTGGCCCACCTCTGTGATATAAATAACCTTGTATGTCACTCTGGATAAGAGCGTCTGCTAAATGCCGTGAATGTAAATATCTAAAGCCCCCCAGCATTGAGCTGTGGAGCAGTAGAACTGTGTTGTCTGGAGCTTGGGGCGAGTTGAAGTAGTGGAACTGATCATCCAACATCAATACCTCAGCTTACTAATACTCTTGTGAGACTGAATGCAATCAAATCCTCACAAAAATGTTCTAACATCGAGTAGAAAGCCTTCCCAGCAGCAATCCCCTATTAAATCCATCGATGATCTCATTGAAGGTCAGCATTTAAAAATAAAGGCGCTACAAGAGGTTCCATAGATGCTTACGATGCTTAGGAACGTGACGGTTCCTTAAAGAACCATGGCCATAATAGAGATGAATGTGAGTGTGAAGAACCTTTAAAAAATCTAACCAAACATGGTTCTGTATGGAACCAAAAGTGGTTCTTCTATGGAATTGCTCAAAGGACCAAGTGTAGCTTCTCTATTTTTACATTGTCAGGGTCTTTAGTGAGATTCTTAAAGGGTTCTTCATACTCTAACACATCTCTATTACAGTTACGGCTCTTTACGGAACCAAAAGTTCCATAAAAGTTGATGGAACCTCTTGTAGCACCTCTGTTTTAAAGCGTGTTTATAAGCCTTTATTGATAACTGACTTAGACCTACATAAAGATTTGCTCCACCAAGCGTCAGTTGTCATAAGGCTGATTTTGCCACCTATAATGTCCTTATAGAAGGACGTCCTCTCATAGAAGGTGTTATAACAAGCCTTTCTAAGCGTTAATACACCTTTAGTAACACTATATAGGCTCTATTAGAACAGGTATACTGTATAAAGAAGAGCATGCTCTACCTCGGCTGCCTCTTGTTCTCCTGTGGATGCGGATTCCTGTGTGAAGCTGGCTGGAGCTCCATCGCAAAGCACCAAGCACAGCATCAAGGTCAATGTAAGCAGTGTCGTGCCCTCCATCTCCTGGCCTTCTGCTTCTTCTGCTTCTTCTTCCCCAAAGCAGAGGTGCTTATATCTCCAGTCCAGCCCCACTCTTATATAAGGCAGCTCAGAAGTGGGTGCATTGGGGGGAGGAGCGCCCTTTAGCATCACCGTTAGAGGGGCCTTCCAGATCCCTGTCTGAACAAGCCCGCGTGTCAGGACGTATGGAAGGGGTTGTTTTCAGGTGCATATCTCTCCATCATGGGGGAAAATACCAGAGACAGGCTGTTTTTCCACAGGCGGAAATTTCAGTTCCTAGACTGATGCCTTTACATTGTGGTCGAATAAGCATCAGAGATTAAAGAAATACAAGAGGAGAGTTAAAATCATTAGGAAATTAAGAAATAATGAAATTAGGTAAATAATGAAATGTAACATATGAATATGAACAGAAAATATAAACCTCATCTAAAATCTTGTTGATGTTAATAAACATTTTTATATACAAACACATTTATAAATATTTTTTTCATTATTAATATGTGTTACTTGTATGATGTATAAATCAAAAAAGAACTGTAAATGTGTTTTTCCTGAATGTGTTATTATAATTTACACATAAAACAAGTAAAATGTCATTTCTTTATGAAGTTAAAAGTGGGGATCAATTAAAAATGTTACATTTCTCGCAATGTTTGTACATCACAAAGTGGCAGGAAAATACTAGGAAACTATTTAATTAATTAATTAAAAATGAAACTAAAATGAAAAAACAAATTAACATAAATTCAACAAAATTTGCTCAATACGAATTTCAGATTTTTTAATTAATATTTTTTATAGAATTTTTAATATCAAATAACTAAACCATTATAAAATAAAGATTAATAATTAGGTTACTCCAACATTTTTTTAAATAATTCTAATGCTAATAATTAATTTATTTTATTAAATATGAACAATGCACATATAATCACTGTTGCACAAACACCGTTTACAAAATAGTAACTTTACCTGGAAAGTAAATGTGACAGTGATAGCTACTTTCCCGCAACTGGATTTCGAGTTGCGTTGATTAAATAATATTTGATTTATATACAGCATATACAATATTTATCTTTGGGTAAATCCTATTTCCATCATAAAGATGCATAATCATTAGCCTTGTTGCTATAACAGTAACAAGTAATTAGAATTCAAATGATAATAAAATTAGAATTTAAATGATAATTAATTACACCATATAGTAACTTACTGTTCTGTACTGCATGTCCTGCACTGTATAAGCTGGACCAGTAGGTGGCCTACTTGAGTTAGAAAACAGGATTAAGAGGGAAAATTTAAATGAACAGAGATTTTATTACCTTAATAATAATAATGAATAGATAAGACTCAAAAAAAACCAAAACAAAAAAAAACTGATTTTAAATGATTTAAATGAACTTTTTGAAATTAACAACAGATTTTTTTGTTGTTGTTTTTGTTGTTGTTGTTTTGTAGTTTTTTGTTGTTTTGCATTTCATTTTTTTGGTAGAAAACTTTTTTTTTATAGCAAATGTATAGTATACATTTTCTGATTGTCTAAATACATTTTATAAGCAGTAATTTAATTTGTAATTTAATAAACAGAACACACTGAACACAATTAAATTTAAATACAGCAGACATATTTCCAAAATCTACATAAAGTGAAATTTAACTAATTTCAAAGCATAATTACATGGTTAAGACATAAACAAAGTCATTCAGTGAGTTTGGTGGGAAACGCCTCGTTCTAGAGAAACTAACCCTGTCAGAATGGTCATCAGTGGTGGGGAATGAACCCAGACGGCTGAAGAGTTTAATGACTCTATAAGAGCCTCCTTAGAGAAAGTTATTACACGCTTGTGTCTAATGACTGTCTGACAGTTTCGAAATAAAAAAAAATTATATATAAAAAAACACATATTAGCAGATTGTGCAGGACCAGACTACAGGACCAGACCTCAGGGCCAGTTTCTGGAGTGGGTGATGTTCTCTACAGGGCATCGTTACACATCAAACCACTCTGAGAAACAAACCACAGCAGTTCTAGCCAACCTGGAACTCCTATTGAGAACCTGGAGTCCTATTGAGTTGAGATCCTGAGAGCTACCTTGCCTTCTGCTTGAGTCAGCACTTCAGTGAAGTAACAGCTAGCTAACAGCTCATGTCCTGGTTTCCAGTGGTGGAAAAAGGACTGATGGAAATGGACTTGTCTGGAATTCCCCTACAGGTATTAAAAGCTTAATTACATAAACTAATATGATCCCAGAGGCTGCACAAATATGTGGGATGTGGGTAATAACCAACTGTTTGCCAGTAAGTGGCATTAGCATGGCCTGAGGCTGTTGCAAGAGGAGTTTCTACAGGTGACATGCCTCAACATGACAGAGGATGGGATGTGTGCCCATACATGGTCAAAGGATCCACTGTAAACCATACCTTAGGGCTCGCACTGATCTTTTCCAAGCAGGGAAGCCCGCCCAGCCACTGCCAGTAAAGCTGCCGTCACTGTAGGGTGGTATGTATGGACCTTATTCTGTGGCTGCTCTCGGCTTTGTATCACTGTCATTCATCTAAAACATGATCCTTAAACAGTGCAGTGGCAACCTAGGCCACAGATAAGGAACTCAACCCAGTGTCAGGTATGAGGCGTCAGTGGACACAGCCCACCTCTCTGGTTATACAGTAGGGGATGAAGTTGTATGAAGGTGTAAAATGACTGAAGTAAGACGTCTACAAAGATATTTCACTGTAATTTTGCGTAATTACATGTCATTTTTCTTTAGCAATACTATTGGGTTATGATGGTGACCCATCTTTGAGTTGGGCAGTTTTTACTACTATTGGTGCGCAGCACCAACTCTGGGTTGGTGAGGCTCTCCCGACTTGTGGGGGCGTTCCAGTTATAATTTCCTACTTAAAACACGGAAAATGTGACACCCCAGTTCAAACGGACCGCAGCGTTCGATGAGAATGAGTTCCATGTTCATCTAAAATGGCCTAAACTGGTAAATGCTGGTCTGGTTTACTGGTGCATGATGGTTTTTCAATTTTCAGGTTTTTAAATTATGTAAAAAAAAACGAAAACCATCCTGATCACGAGGTGAACAGACAATTGCGCCACTTAAAAACTCCTTGAAACTTAAAAATAGGGAAATTCTTTACATTTTAGCATAAATAAAACATCTTTTTTTTAATTTTCACCCATTTTCTCCACAATTTAGGCTGCCAGTTACCCAACCCGTATGTAATACCCCCCATGACAACAGTGAACCAGTGAGGGTGTACTAGCATTTAGTCAATCTGTTCATATTTCCAACTGCGTTGCTTGAAACCATTGCCAAATCGCCAACATCTGGAGGGAAGTGCTGCCTACATTGGCTCCAATACACCAGCTAATACTGCAACAAAGTGATGTGGGGAGAGAGAGCGCCATCTACCCACCCTGGAGAGAGCAAGGCCAATTGTGCTTTCCTGGGGCTCGGCTGCCGATGGCTAGCAGCATGACTGGGATGATGAGACCAAAGACAGTCATAGTGACAGTGCCTTATTCCTCTGGACCACTTAGGGGTTTCATATGGGTCGAAGAACGTTTTTCTCGGAACCACATAGAACCCTGCTTGCTTTGAGTGTGTTGCAGACAAGCAGATTCTGATTCATGACTTTATTACTACATCACTGCCCAGATTGTTTACCTACACGCATCATCTGATCCCTTTAAAATCAGGACATGGTTGCGGGATAAGCTTAGACATGTGCAGTCACCAAGTAGCCACAGAGGTTTGCCCTGAGTCAGAGTGTTTTCTGCTGCTTCTGCTGAATTATTACAGGCTGGATCTGTTCATTGCCGCAGGCGTCCGTTCATCGGCTTCTGTGAGAACTGGGATCTTCTTCTTTGTTGTTTTTGGAGAGTTGCTTGGGTTTACCAGTTTTGTTGGTGTGGTGAAAATACATGACCTGAAGCGAGCAACTGAATAGGAAGGGAATATTTCCAGAGAAATGTTGTAAATAACATGGAAAGGAGCGTGAAAATGTAAAAATGTCTAAAATAACGTACAAAAAAGAGTAAATAAACAAAAGAAACATTTGTTTTTTCAAAGCACCAAATTTTTTTGATGTTTTACTTTATGTTCTAACGGTTCAACAGCTTCACAAACACGCATTAATGCTTCTATACACAGTTCTATGAAAAATATCATCTAAAATAATAAATAAAATAAAATAAAATAATAAATATACAGTGCGCACAACTCACATTGCAACACAGTGCTCAAAAACACAAAATATAAAAATGTCTCTCAAATTAATGCGTTCCTATATTAACGTTATTAATTGAAAATAAATACTAATACTAATCCTTGGCCATGATTCTAACACTTTATTAAACGCCACAGTCGACAATCCCCCTAGCCAGTCCAGGTGTGTTTTGTCTCAAGCAAACCTGATGCAACCAATGAAGCCACAGTATACTTGTGCAGTATACAGTAGTAATGATGTAAAAGCTACAGAAAATGTGTTAAAGTGTAGATATTACTCATATTTTAGCTCTATGGAGTCCATATTAAATACATATAATATAATAAAAATAAATATTTCCACGCATTTAACCTTTGTCTGTCCTGGTATCCAGCCTTGGTCCGGCCTTCCAGAGTAGGGGTACAGAGAGAAAAACCCCTAGAGGTTTTAGGTAGTGCCCCTTTGTATGGGCTATGGAGTGCGGACAGTTAAAAAAATGGCAGGACTTTGGGGGGAACAGTTTGCTTAATTTTGGGGGCAGTTAGCAATTAGCAATTAGCCGGCAAGCTATTGTTGTAATTGTGAGGAGGTGTTGAGGCTGAATCACAGCTCCTCCAGGACTATCTCACAACAACAGAAGTAACAGACTCACAAAATCGAATGGTTTTTCATAAAGGTTTTTATTTTACAAATCAGTCAGTGCTGCACTGGATAACATCTGCTACTCAAACGACAACAATACAATATATACTCCAAAAAAACTAGGACATTAAATAAACCATTGATAAAAGTCAGTCAGTAATAATCAAATAATTTAATCTATACCTCACACTCAGCCATTGTCCAGATTTAATGGCTGACTCTGCATGAATAATGATAATAAGCACAGCAATTAGTGCTGGAGGTGTGAAGGCCTTCAGGGGTCCGTTCACTTCGGGCCTGGAGAAACAAGCAATGCGTTAGTGGGTGACGGTAAGCACTACCACAGTAGCTTTACGCTGATGGACGTCCACAGACAGACATACGTACCGTAGAGAGACTGGATTCCATTGACATCGTCCCTGGGAAGAACGAACTTATTTGGATCCGTAAAGCTGTATGTGGGAAACATCAGCGCTCCGGGGACCCTGGAATGAGAGAGGCCCAGCGAGTGTCCGAATTCATGAGCAGCCACCAGGAACAGCACGACTCCTAAAGACGGCACACGGTTAGTTTCTCTCTGGCAACGATGATGAAGAAAATGAGACGAAGCCTCTAGTTTTAGAGTATAATTGTGAGTCTTACCTCTAGGGGAAAAGGTGGTGAAATTCTCATCGTCATCAAAATGGGCATCCCCACCTATGCCAGCACCAGGTGCGAAAGCATGAGCCAGAGTGCCGCCTGGTCCATCAAATACGTTGTTATCGCCATGGGCTGTTGTAAAAACAGGAGAGGGTAAAAACTGCAGATTACTTTTTCGTTACATACTTTTTGGAAATACAAGGTTTTGGCATGATAGGTTTGGCAGCAGTGATATCTTACAGTTAAGTTTTAGCAAATGTAACCTGGCAAAAACCTGTTTGTTCAAAACAAAAACTAAAGCATTAAAATTATATTTAATAAAAATATCCAGGGGGTCACAAGTTTCGAATGCCGAGCCCCGCCGCTTTGCCATCAGCAGCCGCAGGCTCGGCATTCGAAACTTGGGCCCCCCAGGATATTTTTATTAAATTTATTTTTAATGCTTTAGTTCTTGGTTTTACATTTGCTAATACTTAACCGTAAGATATCGTTGCTGCCCAATCTATCATGCCAAAACCTTGTATCTCCATTTTTGCTGTTTTTCACTTTTTGCCATTACATTAACCTGGCAACTGTTGATTTCATGATGATTGGACCAATAGAAATGCTCTAAAATGACTTAAAATAAATAAGTCTTTATACTGATTTCTGTTCTAAGGTATAAAAGTTGCCTGTTTTTTTTGTTTGTAAAGTTGTCGTTTTTGAGACATATGAATATAAATCAGCTATAAAATATATTTGCTATATATGCAATATATTCCCAATATAATCCCTATATTTTATTTACATTTACTAATTAGCACCTAGTTAATTTCCCAACAACTGGCTTAATCAGAGTTTAAAAAGGGGCATTATAATGTTACGTTAATTAGATAAAGATCATTTGCATATATTCATTTATAAATAGGTACAGACTCACATCTTTTTCTGAAGGAAATCATGATGTCAGCCACACCAGAGTTAATGCGGGAGAACTTGAGGGGAGTGACGTTGGCCCAGACCTGGAGAGCTCTCGCGATAGAACTGTCCACCTCGGCCTGAGGCATGTCAGGAGTGTAGTTCTCAATCCTGCATAGAAAACAGAAGACAGTCGGCCCTGCGGTCAAGCATGTGGACAGGCTCCCTGATGACTTTTTCATTCTGCTTTTCTTCCTATGCCTTCGAACCAGCTAGCCGTGCTCTCTCACCTGTACGTCAGCTGAGTCCTGGGCCATTTAGAACCGAACGTGGAGAAGCGAGCGACATCTGAGATGCCACAGCGGGGCTTCTTCATCGCCTGCATCGTCGCCTGGTCCAGCGTTCCAGTCACACTGAGGCCGAAAAACTTCTGCATCTCAGCGATTTTCAGACCCATCTGATTGACCTTCGCTCTGGCTTGGGTTCCAGTCTTCTCAGTGAGGTTGTAGAACGTCTTCAGGTAGCCCTGTTAAAATGCATGAACGCTTCACTGTAACTAAGAGGAGCCTTGGTTTGAGCTCTTACTGAATGAGGTTTAAAGTAAAGGTCAGTAAAGGTTACGGTACCTCGGCAAAGGCCTCATCACTCTTAGCTTGGCGTGTGATTGGAACCGAGTAGACGGCAGCCACAAGGCCAACCAGAATGCAGAGCCTGTAGTAAGTCTCCATGTTTCCTCGTCCTTGTCTTGGTGCTGCTGCTGCTGCTTCTGCTGCTGCTGCTGCTTCTGCTGCTTGACCTGCACTCAGGTGGATGGTGGCTTAAATACACCTGAAACAATGGCATGTTAAGCAACAGGCTTAGTCACACTCTCTATTGATGAGGAAACATCAGGGCTGATGTTCACACCCAAGGAAGTGTTAATGTTGCTGTTAAATGTTAATGGAATGTTAAAGGAAATGATCGTTCTGTAGATGTGATTCTTATAATAGGTTCATTGTTTGAGATGGAGGAAGAAACACTCACTTAGAAACTCAGTGGTCAAATGTGCTACCACTGTGACCTGGAGGTTGAGCCACTTGGCCATCAGCAGCCGAAGTCTGAGAGAGCACAACAGACGCTCAAGGAGTTCTGTCCGGGTGGGTAGATGGCGCACTCTCCCCTCAGCACTTTCAAGCGATCAGGCGTCCGTTTGAACCCACTTTCCTCAGAGCGTGTCGGCTGCCTGGCGGTGCTGCGTTGGCAGCAGTTCTTAAAAGAGCTTGTGGCTGGTTGCTTTGCATGTATTAGAGAAGACCTTACCCTTCTAGTGCGGGAAGCATTGCCAGTGCTAGGGGGAGCTTTAGCTAACGGGCGGGTTAGTTGGCAGAACCAAAATGAGAAGAAAAAGGTAAAAAATCGACTAAATAAATAAATAATAAATAAATAAATAAATATAAGCATACCATTTTATCAACCATAAATAAATGATTAATAAAAAAGAAACTGTATCATTACAGTCAGGTTAGTGATATTGGAAGGAATAACAAAATTAATAATGGTTAGTAATAATAATAGTCATAGTGATAATAATAATAACAAGGATTTTGGGCCCCATGACAATATATTACACTTCCCCCCCAACTCTAACAGTCTAACAATTCTGCCAAAATACTCAATTAATAACATTTTAGGGCCCCTGTCAGTCACAGGCCCTTCGAATCATCTGAACTCTAATAGTTAGAGTCTATGTAAACTTCAGTGTAGTCTGTAATGGAGGGTGGGCAGCTGGTCTGAGGCAGGGAGCAGCAGCTGGTGGGTGGGCAGCTGGTCTGAGGCCGGGAGCAGCAGCTGGTGGGTGGGCAGCTGGTCTGAGGCAGGGAGCAGGGTAGCCCAATGGTCAATCTTCAAGCAGCATCAGAAATTTGAAAGAAACATGCATAAGTAATAGACTGTAATTATTTATCACAGTATTTTACACAGTAAGTTATCTTATTTTTTCTGAAATGTGATTGTCACTAACATTAACATTCATTTTATTCCAACGTTAACCGGCATTTTACATTTTATTCATATTCATATTGCTCATTTTTCTGGACATAGCCAGACAGTATTTACTTATCCACTTATTCTCAGTTTCTAAATGGTAAATATAGAAACCTCTGAAGTTGTCAGACTGTTTCAGCATTGGCCGATTTTTTATTTTATTTTATGATGAATGTTTTTAAATAAGTCACATATTTATATATTTTAGCTGCTAAAGAGACAATAAATTAAAAACTTACATTATTTAATTAAATACATTATTAGAAAAAATACTGAGCTATCTGAAACTATTTTTTTCTGTTCACATGTCAAAATGATATGAAGGGAATATCTTTAATATCTTTAAATTAGTATTAATTAATTTTTAATAAAATAATATTATAATTTATTAATTTTAACAAATATAAAGTTTTATATATATATTGTATATAATATATATATATATATATATATTATATCTTATATAAAAATATATATTTTTTATATATATATATATATATATATATATTATATCTTATATAAAAATATATATTTTTTTAATACAACAAACCATGCCTACAGCCAATGACAGGCTATGCATTAGAGTCAAATACAGCGAAGGTCAAGTTCCTAACTTGTGATTAGAAATAGTTAGGGAATATATATATATATATATATATATATATATATTCAAGATATATATAAAAAAAAAAGAAATTAAAGAGTTAATAGAGGAAATTCATGGAATACGGCTTAAAACTAATGAGAGCAGGGTGTTCCTGTAAAACCTTTGTTTATACATTATTCTTTGGATGTTTTTATATTATATTTAAAATCACTGCCAGATTATGTCATGCCAGGGACGCCGCGGTTCAACTGACTTTGTTTTCTTAGAGATTTGTCTAATCAGACATGAAGTTGTGTGTGATGTAAAATTGTACTGTTATTTATTTATATACTTATTTATTTATTTATTTTTACTTTATTTTCTTTCTTATTTAAATTATTTTTATTTATTTATTTATTTATGTTTTCTTTCTTATTTAAAAAAAATTAGTAAAAATTATATATATATATATTTTTTCCTCTCAGTCTTATGGTGGTGCGTCAATGTGTTTGTTTATTCAATGTCTTGTTTTTGAAAAACAATTTAAAAATAAATAAATAAATAAATAAATAATATATATACACAAAAAAAGGTCCTTACAATCCCAATAATAAGGGCATGTTAAGAAACTAACGAGTCCAAGAGCCTCTGTGGAGCCGGGGACCCAGCGCTTTCCTCCGAGTGTGTCGGCTGTCCGGTGATGCCACATCAGCTGCAGGAGACATGTGTTAAGTTCCTTACTTTTCTACGTTTATTTACTGGCAATGCTTTCCGATCAAACAGTTCTGGAGATTTGTACTGCTCGAGTGCAGTTGCTGGGCCCATTTTAGCTGAATCCAGCTAGCTCGGGTTTATTAGTAGCTATCTGACTGACTGACTGACTGACTGGCTCAGCTTGGTGGGGAGGTCTGTTAGGTGATGCTTAGCCTTTTTAAGGAAATCAAGGAACTATTGAGGAAATCTTCCCTCTCAGCACCTCTCAGGCGTAGTAAATCACTCAGCAGTGTAGTAATCAGTGTAGTTACTGCGTCATGAGGTTCTCGTGAAGGACACCAGTGAACTGGTCTGACCGGGTCTTTATGTGCGTGGGAAAAACAGCACCATTAGCTATAAAGTGGTTTCATTGTCCATAGGGTGATATTCATGTAAGACAGTAGAAAAATACCAGACTGGAAATGGCGTTTCAGGCAAAGTCCACATGCGTCACCTTTAGTCATGGCTATTTTTAGCTCTCTGCAGGCCAGCTAGAACTTCCTCTTCCTTCAACAGTATGTAGAGAGCATGACAAGGAAGCTTTCAGCCAGTGAGCTTCCAGTATCACAATGAACACGAGAACAGCTGGATCCCGACTGCTGGCTCAGTTTCAGATGGGGCCACCATATTTTGGTAGGGTGTGTGTGGTGCTGTATCTCTGTATCTCAGTGTTAACGAACATTAACTAGCCGTTTCAGCAATGGAGGATAATATATATATATATATATATATATATATATATATATATATATATATATATATATATAGAGAGAGAGAGAGAGAGAGAGAGTATAAAGCTGGTAATGACTATAAAGAGTATATAGTTTAAAAAAGAATAATATTTGAATATTTATGTTACATACAGAATGAATAAGGACATTAAATATACATTTTATTGCTATTAAATTAAATACAATTCAATTAATTGTTACAAAAACAACTACTGGCCTATGTTTACTATAAAAAAAATAATAAATGTTTGAAAAATCTTAAAAATAAAGTTTTTATCATGTTCACATATTAACTCTGTTATGGACATATGGTAATATAAAGCAAATATCTTATAATAATTTGTAGCATAATTTATATATATTATAATTTATATAATTTAAATAATATATATATATATAAATTATATATATATATATATATATATATATATATATATATATATATATATATATATTGGTCCCCAAGTAAATAACAAGTAAAGTGCAAAAAATAAATCAAAAGAGTCAAAAGCTATATTTCATACAGTTATTATCTTTACATAACAAATGTCCATGTCTGACTTTCTTATTCTTTACAGAAAATGGCATTAAATATTTTTTATAAAAACATTTTTATAGAAATAAATGCCTACAGTCTGTTTAATATTTCTCTTTGATGTTTATTACTTTGATAATTTTAGGAATATTGATCAAAAATATTATTTTATATTTATATAAATAACAGAGTTGATTTATTATTATTGCAACTTATTTATTATTGGGTTATATAGAATGAAATGAAGCCGTCAATCAAGTATATTTTCCTTTTTAGTTTCACATTTAGTTTTCTAATGTGGTTTTGTATTTTTAAAATATTTTGATATATCTCACATTTAAAGGTTATAACGAACAGAAATAAATCATTTTTTACCCATTCAAAACATTTAAGGTTTTCAATATTGACAATTTAAAAACATAAAGAAGCAAAAACAGTGACTTTAACAAACTTTTAAAATCAAATTTTAAACATTCAAACTTTTTAACTTTTTAGTTATTTTAGCTATTTTAACTTTATCACTTCATTTATAGAAACTGAAGATGAATGTAAAAATGTGTGAATTAATTTTCTTATTTTGCTGTGAATATACTAACAGGCTTTTTGTACTAACAGCACTAACTGGACAGTAACAGGGCTGATGATTAGTATGCTAAACAGTATGTGTAGTTTAAGTGTAACAGGGTTGACGAGTTCTGTTTGTCCCGAAGTACAAAAACATTTTGTTTTTCTCAGTAATGAAATGAAGTCACTTACTTAAAGTCTGATGACTCAACAGATTACAGTTTACTGCAGTACTTCCCTTATCATAACAGGGTTGACAGAAAGTTGAGGACAAGTTTTAAATGGTATTGTTCTGCACTGTTTATGCATTTAATTATAATTCTTAATCTTTTTATGATCAGAAAATCATAATAAATCAAGAAGTGTTTTTGTTATTCTTGTTATTTATGTTAGATGTTGATGCTTGATTAGGGCCAGAGACAAGACATTTTACTGCATTCATAACTTTTAAAACAATTTTTAAATGTAAGTGTTTTATTGAAAAAGAATATCTAAAAATTGATTGTGCTGCTGGTTTATATATTTGTAAACTATGTATATTTTATGAATTAAAACAAAAATACAATGGGACAGAGGTTGTCCTCAAATGCTGAAATGACCCTAATACATACACTCTTAAAACTAAAAATAAATAAAAATAAACATTTATTCATTTACCTTACAAAAAACAATAAAAAAGCAAAATAAAAAAAAGAAAACAGTTAAGTTTTACCACCCTGTTACATAACATGATTTCTTTTTTTTTATTTTCAGTGTAGAAAATACATAAATATATAACATAAAGACAAATCCAGACTGATATGTGTTTATTAACATTTACAGTAAACATTACTCCAAAAGAGAGTTTAGGGGAGTTTTATTGGCAGATGTGAGGCGAGTGTTTACGTTCCACTTGGTTAGCAGTGTTTGGCCCGCCCCGCAGTTCTCCCATGAATACCATGCTTGTTCCAAATGGTGCAATCATGAACGCTGACTTATCTTAGGTGAGCGAGGCCTTAGATGACTATCTGGGGTCCTTTGTGACTTTCTTCATGACATATTGCTGCACATTTGGAGGAAGTTTGGTAGACTGACCATATGTAGTAATATTTCACTCAGGTTTTTACTGGAGTCTCAGAGCCTTAGAAGTGGCTTTATAACATATATTTTTAAATAATTTTTTATTTTCATTTTCTGGAATTTTGTTAATCGCAGTATTGCCTGGTACTTGTCCCATTTTTCTGTGTAAGTGATGATGGCATTCAACAGGGCTGGAAGTTAATAAAATAAGTAAATAAAATCATTCCTTTGTATGAATTTATTTTTTTGGTAAATATCCAAATAAATATATATACAGTCTTATAAAAAAGTTTGGAAATCTTCTGCCAAATGACACATTTTGTCATTTTTTTAGCCAATCAAAAACATATTCTAATATGAAATACAATATTTTCATAACAAATAAATAAATAACAAATAGAAATCATCAGTGTGGCCTGGGCTTTGGTTCTGGGGTATTCTTGGGTCACAGCTTGGTCTATTCACAATTTTCACTGTTCACAAAATTTCCTGCCATGTGCAGTACAACAGGAGGCCCAGGAGGGGGAGCTGGTGGTGCACAGTGAATAAAGTGTAGTAGTACTTTTAAATGTCATCTATAATACTACAATAGTAGTGTTTATACAATAATAATATAATAATAAGTTTGAGGATTTGCAGCTGTAGGATAATTCAAAACATACGTTTACTATTTTTAGTGTTTCTTTGTTTAGTTGTTTTTTTATTATTATACTTGATTGAAACACATTGATTTAGTGTTTATATTTCAGAGGAACAATTATATAGGGCAAGATGTTTTAGCCACAACTTTTTTATTGCAATTTTTTATTGTTTATTATTATGTAAATAAAACTGCCTAAATTGCCTACAAAATTACTTGTCTAAATAATTAACTACATAATGATGAGGTCTACCGTATGTATGTATCCTGTGTATTTGTACAAGCCTTCCCAGCCAACATGCTCATGTGGGGCTCACATGGGTGGAACGCGGGTTAGTAGGGTTCCAGGTGGGTATGGGCTCTGAGTGGGTTTGTGGATGTGTGTTTTCACTTGGACCTACTTAGGCTTTCCAAATGGGCTCCATCGTGGGTTCCAGCCCACCCTAATTTCACATAGGACCCATCCAGGCCCTATGTGCGGTCAACAACCCAGACGGGGGTCCATGTTTAACCCCTCCTGGTCCCATCACTGACCCCTGATAGACATCCATATGTGAACTGTGGACAAAATGCTCTATACAGGCCTGGCATGGGTGTGTTATTGAAACTCAGACAAATTCAAAAATACCAACAAAGATCATTTAAGGTTCATTTCTTTATTTCATAAATGAGTCTGTTGAACTCAGACAGACTTGTTGCTCAGGAGACAATACACTGGGGATCAGGAGCGATACCGGTATGTATAGCGTCTGCTACATTTGCTACATATTCAGATTTGAGACGAAGTCTGTTTGCCACACATATATGACTGTAGCACTAGCACTGCAAGAAGAAGCTGTTGTTCAGCACACGTGCCACTTTCTTGCTTTTCGGGCTGTACTCGAACACACGAGTTCCACTGAAGAAGTAGGTCAAACCTGGAACACAAAGGAAACGCGACGTCAGGATCATCAGACTCCCAGTTCACCTTTTGTTCAAGAAGTTCAAGACACTTTTTTTGACCATTAAGCACACTGACCATTCAGCTGGAAAGCTGCAGTTATTTTTCCAGAGACCCCTGGGAAGTCTTGCGTCACCAATTTAGGGAAGCCCTTGTCCATCACCTTCTTGCTTTCATCGTAGCTGCAACGAACATCTCAGCTGGTTAGTCTCCTATTCGTACAGCACCGTCCAGATCCTTCTCTAATGTCTTACTGGTATCACTCACCCATCTCCCTCTCCCTCTCTCACCTGTAATAATAGTTGTCTGTGAAGAACAGCGTCTTGCCAGTGTTCTGGTCATAAAGGGCAGCGCTGACCTTCTTCACCTTAGTGGGCAGGCCCAAGCTGCTGAGGCTCTTGGGAAAACCCGCCACAAGGTCATAACCGGTGAAGGCCCAAACCTTCTGATCTGAGGAGCACAAGCACAGGTTCATATGAGTACATGTCCAAATGTTTGTGGACACCCTTCTAATAAAAGCATGCATGCACACACACAGACAGCCAGTCCAGTGCCTGTAGAGAAGTACTGCCAGTAGAATAGGACTCTCTGGAGCAGATACACATGGACCTATAGGCCATGAGGGGTATAAAGCCCCCCAGCATTGAGCTGTGGAGCAGTGGAAAATCTACCAGAAAGCCGTTTTCCCTGGACAGTAGAGACAGTTACTCCAATAACCCTTAGTTTCGGAAGAGACAACGAATAAGCAGGTGTCCCAATACTTTTGTCCTTATAGCATATGTCAAGAAAAACTGTGTTTTAAGGGTTGGTTTACCTTTGATGAGGAACAGTTTGTCTTGTGCGGTGTTCTCATAAGCGGCGTCAATGTTGTCTGGAGCCACAGTCCAGAAGCTCTTGATCAGCTGTTGCTCGGTCTTGTTGCTCCCTGAACTACGCCAGAAGAAGCTAAAGAAGGAAATTCAGGAGCCAATGGTCAGTCTCTTGAGATTTACAATTTTTACACCCCAAAATGTACACAAACCCCGCCCACTAGTACACGCTAGTCGAGGCTAAATGCTAAAAAGCCTGTAAGCTAATGCTAAGCTCACCGATGCCAGTAAAGCTGTAGTTATGGGCCACAGTGGATGCCTCTAGCTGCCCGTCTTTTTAGCTAGCGAACTGCACACCATGCCAACTGGACACTAAAAACTGGACATCCAGAAAGGGCAGCAACGCTATCCTAAGAGTCTGTTCTTGTTACGGTCCTAAGCTAGGCTAAGCCAGGCTAGGCTAGGCCAAGGGCCGTGGGGTCAACCAGCCAGTAAATGTAGAGGTGTTAAATAGGGTGGTAAATAGGCTTCAGTACATCAGGTCATTTTTTCGTTTTTCTTTTTTTTTACCAAAGTATTAATAATTATACACCAAAGAACAGCGTAAAAACCCGATAAATAAGGTGGTTTGAACCTTTACGCTCCTTTAATAACACAGAATTTAGGTGTTCGTACGTATCCCTGAAGAAGAGCTTGTCTCCTCGCAGTGTTGAAGCGGCGTCCAGAACCAGGTTGGGGTTGCAGGCGTTAGGGGTGACTGGAGCAGTCGGTTTAGGCTTGTCGGGGGTCACGTCAGTGTTTGGGCCTGGTGGAATTTAAACACACAAGTGGTCACTGATAAGAGATGGACTGTATGTAAAAG
Source organism: Salminus brasiliensis (assembly GCF_030463535.1). Classification (NCBI taxonomy): domain Eukaryota; kingdom Metazoa; phylum Chordata; class Actinopteri; order Characiformes; family Bryconidae; genus Salminus; species Salminus brasiliensis. The sequence continues at coordinate 3,599,424 of NC_132893.1, forward strand.
CCAGGTTCTGTTGGGTTCTACTGAGGCCTGTTGAGCCCTGTTTTATCGCTGCTTATGCAAAAACGCACCATAGAGAGACTGGATTCCGTTGACATCGTCCTGAGGCAGGACGAATGTGTTTGGATCTTTGTAGCTGTACGTGGGGTACATCAGGGCTTCAGGGTCGCTGGAGTGAGAGAGGCCCAGCGAGTGCCCAAATTCATGAGCAGCCACCAGGAACAGGAGGTATCCTAAAGAGAGGGTGCACTGTTTATACATGGTGTAGCATATAGTGTATATCAAATAATCTGCTGGGGTCAGTCTAAGGCTCTGACCTTTAGTGGAACCGGAGCTAAACAGCTCATCCTCATCGAAATGGGCATCTCCACCAATGCCATCAGAAGGAGAAAAAGCATGAGCCAGAGTTCCATATGGTCCATCAAATGGGTAGAAATCACCATGGGCTGAAAGTACAGAACATTGAAGGATGTTATATGCTAAAGTATTTAATTTATAATAATTCTACATTAAAAAATGTATTATTTTAATCATATTTTTACAATTATTATTCATAATTATTAATTATATATGTATATATGTATATATATATATATATATATATATATATATATATAAAATAAATAAAATAATTTATTTAAAAAGTATTTTTAATAATTTATTTTTTTATTGTATTATATTTTAACCCACATTATTCTATTTTTGTAGCTTTTACTTTCTACATTCTTGTTTGATTTTTCTCTAAATTACAAGCAGCACTTCACAAGTAAGTCAAAAATACGTTCCATCCATGGAGGGCTTAAAATATCTTTCCAACCCCAACTTACCCTATAGGAACAGTTAATTGTAAGAGACTGAGAGGCTAATTTTAAGGGTCACAAATTTATGCAAGCAAAATAAATTTATTACAATTTTTATATAATGTAAAAAATATCTGTATTACAAGTAATATGATTATTGAAAAGATGCTGTTATTAACAACTTAACAACAAAGGGGACATTTTTGGTCTTTTTCTATTTGTTGTAAAAGGAAGTAAAAAAAAAACACTTTAATTTGATGTGATGGGACATACAGAAAGAATGCAAATGTTGTGGCCCTTATTGTTAAATGCACAGCGAATAAATAAATAAACAAATAAATAATGATGAAATGTAAAAACATGTCAAAGTCGATGTACTGTTTAACCCTTTTTGCTCAGACTGTATAAAAAGTGGCTGCGTTAGAAGTGAACTCACATTTTGCGCTAAAGGAGATCATGATGTCGGCTTCACCGCTGGACAGACGGGTGAACTTGAGAGGAGTGACGCGAGCCCAGACCTGCAGAGCTTTCTCTATATTACTGTCCACCTCGGCCTGAGACATGTCGGGAGTGTAGTTCACAATCCTGGAGAAACAGTGGAAACCAGGGGTCACACTCAGAGGTCAGATGTGGTGCTCTCTGTGCTCTGCAATAACCCAGGTGTGTTCTCACCTGTACGTCAGCTGGTTCTTCGGCCATTTGGCACCCTCTCCGAAAGTGGTGTACCGAGCAACCTCTGGAACTCCACAGCGGGGCATCTTCATCACCTTCAGGGTCTCCTTGTCGACAGTTCCTGTCACCTCGAGTCCGAAAAACTTCTGCATCTCGGCTATTTTCTGACTCATTGCACTGGACCGTCCTTTGGAAGGAGTTCCAGTCTGCTCCGTGAGGTTGTAGAACTTCTTCAGGTAACTCTGAGAAGATAAAACACCTTTATGGTTACTATAGAGTCTTCAACCAGTTTGTCATCCTGGGCATCAAATGAGATGAGAAGTTACAGTACCTGCACAAGAGCATCATCATTCTCAGTCGGGCGTGTGATCGGACCTGAGTGGACGGCAACCACCAAGCCCATGAAAAGACAGAGCGTGTAGTAGGACCTCATGCTGTCTGCTGGTGCTTCTTCTTCTGCTGCTGCTGCTGCTGCTGCTGCTGCTGGTGCTGCTCGACTGAAGACGGAGGCTTAAATACAAGTACGGAGGCGCGTTAAGCAACAGACTTAGTCATTGCCTCAGTCTGGTAGTCTGGAAACATCCAAATTGATGGACAGGTTGACGCCCATCGGCCTAAAGCGGCACGCTCCAGACAGGCCTTTAAGAAGCCATAGTTTGTTAAATGCTGAGTACATCCCTGTGTCCCCATAAGGGCAATGCAATGTGTATCACAGCCCCCCACACACCCCCTCACAGTCCACTGACCCCAGTCATAACCCCCCCCCCCCAATATTCCCTGCCATATCATCACTATGTGACAGATAGTGGTAGTATCCTAAACTGGGGTTGTATCTGGCTGCTACTCAAAGGTATATAATCTAAGATGATCTCCTGATCCTCAAAAAAGCTTTGCCTGGATTTCCAGTCGCTGGTTTCAACATACGGATGATTGTACACAGCCTGCTGTTACATATGGTATGGTAATTGTGAAGAAGATTGTTTTAAGATTATGCAAATCTGCCAATAGAAAGGCTCAGGTATGTGTTGTCTGGTAGTCTGAGGAGGTTTCTATATGGGAAACATGGGACCCCTTTTGGCTGGAGTATCTAGCCAATGTACATGACCATGAGGTTTGATGCCCTGGCTGTTTTGCCCAGTGAAATTGGTTTTGTGTGTGGACCTTACAGTGTATCTTCTTTTATCTTGATCTTCATTCCTGTGTGATTGGGTTTATTATATTTGTCCACTTAGTTTTGTTTATTTATTTGTTATTTCCTTCATATTTTATTGTAAATAATTAAAGTAAATCGAATTGCAGTATCAGTTGTTAATACTGTGGAAATATGTAAAAATGTGAAGATTCTATATATAACTGCATCACAAATAATTACAGTTAATTACATATTATTGGTATTGTTGGTTTGATTACTGCTAATAACAGTATAATGGAATATATAGTTCTATAATATTTTACTTATTATTATATATTATTATTTTATTTATTTAGTTAGTATTTATTATTGAATAATTTATTATATACTCATGCACATAATATATAGATTACTATTTTAACTTTTATTTACTGCTTTTCTTTACAATTGTAATACTGTAACATGTCCACCAATATATATATATATAACCTAATATATATATATAACCTTAAAAAAATTCCCATTTAAAACATTTATGGTTTTCAATATTGACAATTTTAAAATATAAAGAAGCAAAAACTTCTCAACAGTGAAAACTTTAACAAACTTTTCAAATCACATTTAAAAAATATTTAATATTATAAACATTCAAGCTTTTTAACTTTTTAGTTATTTTAGCTATTTTAACTGTATCACTTCATTTATAGATACTGAAGATGAATGTTAAAATGTGTGAATTAATTTTCTTATTTTGCTGTGAATATACTAATAGGCTTTTTGTACTAACAGCACTAACAGCACTAACTGGACAGTAACAGGGCTGATGATTAGTATGCTAAACAGTATGTGTAGTTTAAGTGTAACAGGGTTGACAGAAAGTTGAGGACAAGTTTAAAATGGTATTGTTTTGCACAGTTTATGCATTGAATTATAATTCTTAATCTTTTTATGATCAAAAAATCATAAAAAAAAACAAGAAGTGTTTTTGTTATTCTTGTTATTTATATTAGATGTTGATGCTTGATTAGGGCCAGAGACAAGACATTTTACTGCATGTATAACTTTTAAAACAATTTTTAAATGTAAGTGTTTTTATTAAAGAATATCTAAACATTGATTGTGCTGCTGGTTTTATGTATTTGTAAACTATGTATGTTTTATTAATTAAAACAAAAAAGACAATTAGACAGAGGTTGTCCTGAATGCTGAAATTACTCTAATACATAAACTCCAAATTTATTCATTTACCTTCCAAAAAAAAAAAACAATAAAACTATAAAAAACAAACAAAAAAGTAAAAGAAAAAAGTAGTTTTAGTTTTACCACCCTGTTACATAACATGATTTCTTTCTTTATTTGATTTCCAGTCAGTTCTTGTAGTTTTGTAGACTTTGTCCCCACTCTTCTAAACAGACTGGTTCTGGGGTATTCTTGGGTCACAGCTTGGTCTATTCACTAATTTCTAATTTTCACTATTTACAAAATTTCCTGCAATGTGCAGTACAACAGGAGGCCCAGGAGGCGGAGCTGGTGGCACACAGTTAATGAAGTGTAGTAGTACTTTTAAATGTCATTTATAACACTACAATAGTAGTGTTTATAGAGTGTTTATATAATAATAATAATAATAATAATATAAAACTCCAACAAATGTTGTTTTGAAAGGTGTAATGTTAATAAACTGAAGTCAGAGGGTCTTTAAGTTTGAGGATTTGCAGCTGTAGAATAATTCAAAACATCTGTTTACTATTTAGTGTTTCTTTGTTTGGTTGTTTTATGATCATTTTTTTTATTGTCTATTCAAAATTATGAATGTTATGTATTTTTTATTTTTATACTTTATTAAAACACATTGATTTGTGGATGTTTTCACTTCGACCCACTTAGGCTTTCCAAATGGGCTCCATCGGGGTTCCAGCCCACCCTAATCTCACATAGGACCCATCCAGGCCCTATGTGCGGTCTACAACCCGGGCGGGGGTCCATGTTTAACCCCTCCTGGTCCCATCACTGACCCCTGATAGACATCCATATGTGAACTGTGGACAAAATGCTCTATACAGGCCTGGCATGGGTGTGTTATTGAAACTCAGACAAATTCAAAAATACCAACAAAGATCATTTAAGGTTCATTTCTTTATTTCATAAATGAGTCTGTTGAACTCAGACAGACTTGTTGCTCAGGAGACAATACACTGGGGATCAGGAGCGATACCGGTATGTATAGCGTCTGCTACATTTGCTACATATTCAGATTTGAGACGAAGTCTGTTTGCCACACATATATGACTGTAGCACTAGCACTGCAAGAAGAAGCTGTTGTTCAGCACACGTGCCACTTTCTTGCTTTTCGGGCTGTACTCGAACACACGAGTTCCACTGAAGAAGTAGGTCAAACCTGGAACACAAAGGAAACGCGACGTCAGGATCATCAGACTCCCAGTTCACCTTTTGTTCAAGAAGTTCAAGACACTTTTTTTGACCATTAAGCACACTGACCATTCAGCTGGAAAGCTGCAGTGATTTTTTCAGAGACCCCTGGGAAGTCTTGCATCACCAATTTAGGGAAGCCCTTGTCCATCACCTTCTTGCTTTCATCGTAGCTGCAACGAACATCTCAGCTGGTTAGTCTCCTATTCGTACAGCACCGTCCAGCTCCTTCTCTAATGTCTTACTGGTATCACTCACCCATCTCCCTCTCCCTCTCTCACCTGTAATAATAGTTGTCTGTGAAGAACAGCGTCTTGCCAGTGTTCTGGTCATAAAGGGCAGCGCTGACCTTCTTCACTATAGTGGGCAAACCCAAGCTGCTGAGGCTCTTGGGAAAACCCGCCACAAGGTCATAACCGGTGAAGGCCCAAACCTTCTGATCTGAGGAGCACAAGCACAGGTTCATATGAGTACATGTCCAAATGTTTGTGGACACCCTTCTAATAAAAGCATGCACACACACAGACAGCCAGTCCAGTGCCTGTAGAGAAGTACTGCCAGTAGAATAGGACTCTCTGGAGCAGATACACATGGACCTATAGGCACCATGCCTATTGCTAACGCCAGGTGTGGGCCAGAGGGGTATAAAGCCCCCCAGCATTGAGCTGTGGAGCAGTGGAACTAACTGTTGTGTTCTCTGGAATGATGAATGGTGCTCCACCCATTGCTTTTGCTTTTTAAAATCTACCAGAAAGCCGTTTTCCCTGGACAGTAGAGACAGTTACTCCAATAACCCTTAGTTTCGGAAGAGACAACGAATAAGCAGGTGTCCCAATACTTTTGTCCTTATAGCATATGTCAAGAAAAACTGTGTTTTAAGGGTTGGTTTACCTTTGATGAGGAACAGTTTGTCTTGTGCGGTGTTCTCATAAGCGGCGTCAATGTTGTCTGGAGCCACAGTCCAGAAGCTCTTGATCAGCTGTTGCTCGTTCTTGTTGCTCCCTGAACTACGCCAGAAGAAGCTAAAGAAGGAAATTCAGGAGCCAATGGTCAGTCTCTTGAGATTTACAATTTTTACACCCCAAAATAGTACAAGTACACGCTAGTCGAGGCTAAATGCTAAAAAGCCTGTAAGCTAATGCTAAGCTCACCGATGCCAGTAAAGCTGTAGTTATGGGCCACAGTGGATGCCTCTAGCTGCCCGTCTTTTTAGCTAGCGAACTGCACACCATGCCAACTGGACACTAAAAACTGGACATCCAGAAAGGACAGCAACGCTATCCTAAGAGTCTGTTCTTGTTACGGTCCTAAGCTAGGCTAGGCTAGGCCAAGGGCCGTGGGGTCAACCAGCCAGTAAATGTAGAGGTGTTAATTAGGGTGGTAAATAGGCTTCAGTACATCAGGTCATTTTTTCGTTTTTCTTTTTTTTACCAAAGTATTAATAATTATACACCAAAGAACAGCGTAAAAACCCGATAAATAAGGTGGTTTGAACCTTTACGCTCCTTTAATAACACAGAATTTAGGTGTTCGTACGTATCCCTGAAGAAGAGCTTGTCTCCTCGCAGTGTTGAAGCGGCGTCCAGAACCAGGTTGGGGTTGCAGGCGTTAGGGGTGACTGTCGGTTTAGGCTTGTCGGGGGTCACGTCAGTGTTTGGGCCTGGTGGAATTTAAACACACAAGTGGTCACTGATAAGAGATGGACTGTATGTAAAAGCCAGGTTCTGTTGGGTTCTACTGAGGCCTGTTGAGCCCTGTTTTATCGCTGCTTATGCAAAAACGCACCATAGAGAGACTGGATTCCGTTGACATCGTCCTGAGGCAGGACGAATGTGTTTGGATCTTTGTAGCTGTACGTGGGGTACATCAGGGCTTCAGGGTTGCTGGAGTGAGAGAGGCCCAGCGAGTGCCCAAATTCATGAGCAGCCACCAGGAACAGGAGGTATCCTAAAGAGAGGGTGCACTGTTTATACATGGTGTAGCATATAGTGTATATCAAATAATCTGCTGGGGTCAGTCTAAGGCTCTGACCTTTAGTGGAACCGGAGCTAAACAGCTCATCCTCATCGAAATGGGCATCTCCACCAATGCCATCAGAAGGAGAAAAAGCATGAGCCAGAGTTCCATATGGTCCATCGAATGGGAAGGAATCACCATGGGCTGAAAGTACAGAACATTGAAGGATGTTATATGCTAAAGTTTTTAATTTATAACATTTCACATAAAAAAATGTATTATTTCAATCATATTTTTACAATTATTATTAATAATTATTAATTATATATATATATATATATATATATATATATATATATATATATATATAAAATAAATCAAATAAAATAATTTATTTAAAAATTATTTTTAATAATATTTTTTTTTAATTGTATTATATTTTAACCCACATTATTCTATTTTTGTAGCTTTTACTTTCTACATTCTTGTTTGATTTTTCTCTAAATTACAAGCAGCACTTCACAAGTAAGTCAAAAATACGTTCCATGCATGGAGGGCTTAAAATATCTGCCCAACCCCAACTTACCCTATAGGAACAGTTAATTTTAAGGGTCACAAATTTATGCAAGCAAAATAAATGTATTACAATTTTTATATAATATAAAAAATATCTGTATTACAAGTAATATGATTATTAAAAAGATGCTGTTATTAACAACTTAACAACAAAGGGGACATTTTTGGTCTTTATCTATTTGTTGTAAAAGCAAGTAAAAAAAAAACACTTTAATTTGATGTGATGGGACATACAGAAAAAATGCAAATGTTGTGGCCATTATTGTTAAATGCACAGCGAATAAATAAATAAATAAATAAATAATGATGGAATGTAAAAACATGTCAAAGTCGATGTACTGTTTAACCCTTTTTGCTCAGACTGTATAAAAAGTGGCTGCGTTAGAAGTGAACTCACATTTTGCGCCAAAGGAGATCATGATGTCGGCTTCACCGCTGGACAGACGGGTGAACTTGAGAGGAGTGACGCGAGCCCAGACCTGCAGAGCTTTCTCTATATTACTGTCCACCTCGGCCTGAGACATGTCGGGAGTGTAGTTCACAATCCTGGAGAAACAGTGGAAACCAGGGGTCACACTCAGAGGTCAGATGTGGTGCTCTCTGTGCTCTGCAATAACCCAGGTGTGTTCTCACCTGTACGTCAGCTGGTTCTTCGGCCATTTGACACCCTCTCCGAAAGTGGTGTACCGAGCAACCTCTGGAACTCCACAGCGGGGCATCTTCATCACCTTCAGGGTCTCCTTGTCGACAGTTCCTGTCACCTCGAGTCCGAAAAACTTCTGCATCTCGGCTATTTTCTGACTCATTGCACTGGACCGTCCTTTGGAAGGAGTTCCAGTCTGCTCTGTGAGGTTGTAGAACTTCTTCAGGTAACTCTGAGAAGATAAAACACCTTTATGGTTACTATAGAGTCTTCAACCAGTTTGTCATCCTGGGCATCAAATGAGATGAGAAGTTACAGTACCTGCACAAGAGCATCATCATTCTCAGTCGGGCGTGTGATCGGACCTGAGTGGACGGCAACCACCAAGCCCATGAAAAGACAGAGCGTGTAGTAGGACCTCATGCTGTCTGCTGGTGCTTCTTCTTCTGCTGCTGCTGCTGCTGCTGCTGCTGCTGGTGCTGCTCGACTGAAGACGGAGGCTTAAATACAAGTACGGAGGCGCGTTAAGCAACAGACTTAGTCATTGCCTCAGTCTGGTAGTCTGGAAACATCCAAATTGATGGACAGGTTGACGCCCATCGGCCTAAAGCGGCACGCTCCAGACAGGCCTTTAAGAAGCCATAGTTTGTTAAATGCTGAGTACATCCCTGTGTCCCCATAAGGGCAATGCAATGTGTATCACAGCCCCCCACACACCCCCTCACAGTCCACTGACCCCAGTCATAACCCCCCCCCCCAATATTCCCTGCCATATCATCACTATGTGACAGATAGTGGTAGTATCCTAAACTGGGGTTGTATCTGGCTGCTACTCAAAGGTATATAATCTAAGATGATCTCCTGATCCTCAAAAAAGCTTTGCCTGGATTTCCAGTCGCTGGTTTCAACATACGGATGATTGTACACAGCCTGCTGTTACATATGGTATGGTAATTGTGAAGAAGATTGTTTTAAGATTATGGAAATCTGCCAATAGAAAGGCTCAGGTATGTGTTGTCTGGTAGTCTGAGGAGGTTTCTATATGGGAAACATGGGACCCCTTTTGGCTGGAGTATCTAGCCAATGTACATGACCATGAGGTTTGATGCCCTGGCTGTTTTGCCCAGTGAAATTGGTTTTGTGTGTGGACCTTACAGTGTATCTTCTTTTATCTTGATCTTCATTCCTGTGTGATTGGGTTTATTATATTTGTCCACTTAGTTTTGTTTATTTATTTGTTATTTCCTTCATATTTTATTGTAAATAATTAAAGTAAATCGAATTGCAGTATCAGTTGTTAATACTGTGGAAATATGTAAAAATGTGAAGATTCTATATATAACTGCATCACAAATAATTACAGTTAATTACATATTATTGGTATTGTTGGTTTGATTACTGCTAATAACAGTATAATGGAATATATAGTTCTATAATATTTTACTTATTATTATATATTATTATTTTATTTATTTAGTTAGTATTTATTATTGAATAATTTATTATATACTCATGCACATAATATATAGATTACTATTTGTAACTTTTATTTACTGCTTTTCTTTACAATTGTAATACTGTAACATGTCCACCAATATATATATATATATATAACCTAATATATATATATAACCTTAAAAAAATTCCCATTTAAAACATTTATGGTTTTCAATATTGACAATTTTAAAATATAAAGAAGCAAAAACTTCTCAACAGTGAAAACTTTAACAAACTTTTCAAATCACATTTAAAAAATATTTAATATTATAAACATTCAAGCTTTTTAACTTTTTAGTTATTTTAGCTATTTTAACTGTATCACTTCATTTATAGATACTGAAGATGAATGTTAAAATGTGTGAATTAATTTTCTTATTTTGCTGTGAATATACTAATAGGCTTTTTGTACTAACAGCACTAACAGCACTAACTGGACAGTAACAGGGCTGATGATTAGTATGCTAAACAGTATGTGTAGTTTAAGTGTAACAGGGTTGACAGAAAGTTGAGGACAAGTTTAAAATGGTATTGTTTTGCACAGTTTATGCATTGAATTATAATTCTTAATCTTTTTATGATCAAAAAATCATAAAAAAAAACAAGAAGTGTTTTTGTTATTCTTGTTATTTATATTAGATGTTGATGCTTGATTAGGGCCAGAGACAAGACATTTTACTGCATGTATAACTTTTAAAACAATTTTTAAATGTAAGTGTTTTTATTAAAGAATATCTAAACATTGATTGTGCTGCTGGTTTTATGTATTTGTAAACTATGTATGTTTTATTAATTAAAACAAAAAAGACAATTAGACAGAGGTTGTCCTGAATGCTGAAATTACTCTAATACATAAACTCCAAATTTATTCATTTACCTTCCAAAAAAAAAACAATAAAACAATAAAAAACAAACAAAAAAGTAAAAGAAAACAGTAGTTTTAGTTTTACCACCCTGTTACATAACATGATTTCTTTCTTTATTTGATTTCCAGTCAGTTCTTGTAGTTTTGTAGACTTTGTCCCCACTCTTCTAAACAGACTGGTTCTGGGGTATTCTTGGGTCACAGCTTGGTCTATTCACTAATTTCTAATTTTCACTATTTACAAAATTTCCTGCAATGTGCAGTACAACAGGAGGCCCAGGAGGCGGAGCTGGTGGCACACAGTTAATGAAGTGTAGTAGTACTTTTAAATGTCATTTATAACACTACAATAGTAGTGTTTATAGAGTGTTTATATAATAATAATAATAATAATAATAATAATAATATAAAACTCCAACAAATGTTGTTTTGAAAGGTGTAATGTTAATAAACTGAAGTCAGAGGGTCTTTAAGTTTGAGGATTTGCAGCTGTAGAATAATTCAAAACATCTGTTTACTATTTAGTGTTTCTTTGTTTGGTTGTTTTATGATCATTTTTTTTATTGTCTATTCAAAATTATGAATGTTATGTATTTTTTATTTTTATACTTTATTAAAACACATTGATTTGTGGATGTTTTCACTTCGACCCACTTAGGCTTTCCAAATGGGCTCCATCGGGGTTCCAGCCCACCCTAATCTCACATAGGACCCATCCAGGCCCTATGTGCGGTCTACAACCCGGGCGGGGGCCCATGTTTAACCCCTCCTGGTCCCATCACTGACCCCTGATAGACATCCATATGTGAACTGTGGACAAAATGCTCTATACAGGCCTGGCATGGGTGTGTTATTGAAACTCAGACAAATTCAAAAATACCAACAAAGATCATTTAAGGTTCATTTCTTTATTTCATAAATGAGTCTGTTGAACTCAGACAGACTTGTTGCTCAGGAGACAATACACTGGGGATCAGGAGCGATACCGGTATGTATAGCGTCTGCTACATTTGCTACATATTCAGATTTGAGACGAAGTCTGTTTGCCACACATATATGACTGTAGCACTAGCACTGCAAGAAGAAGCTGTTGTTCAGCACACGTGCCACTTTCTTGCTTTTCGGGCTGTACTCGAACACACGAGTTCCACTGAAGAAGTAGGTCAAACCTGGAACACAAAGGAAACGCGACGTCAGGATCATCAGACTCCCAGTTCACCTTTTGTTCAAGAAGTTCAAGACACTTTTTTTGACCATTAAGCACACTGACCATTCAGCTGGAAAGCTGCAGTGATTTTTTCAGAGACCCCTGGGAAGTCTTGCGTCACCAATTTAGGGAAGCCCTTGTCCATCACCTTCTTGCTTTCATCGTAGCTGCAACGAACATCTCAGCTGGTTAGTCTCCTATTCGTACAGCACCGTCCAGCTCCTTCTCTAATGTCTTACTGGTATCACTCACCCATCTCCCTCTCCCTCTCTCACCTGTAATAATAGTTGTCTGTGAAGAACAGCGTCTTGCCAGTGTTCTGGTCATAAAGGGCAGCGCTGACCTTCTTCACTATAGTGGGCAAACCCAAGCTGCTGAGGCTCTTGGGAAAACCCGCCACAAGGTCATAACCGGTGAAGGCCCAAACCTTCTGATCTGAGGAGCACAAGCACAGGTTCATATGAGTACATGTCCAAATGTTTGTGGACACCCTTCTAATAAAAGCATGCACACACACAGACAGCCAGTCCAGTGCCTGTAGAGAAGTACTGCCAGTAGAATAGGACTCTCTGGAGCAGATACACATGGACCTATAGGCACCATGCCTATTGCTAACGCCAGGTGTGGGCCAGAGGGGTATAAAGCCCCCCAGCATTGAGCTGTGGAGCAGTGGAACTAACTGTTGTGTTCTCTGGAATGATGAATGGTGCTCCACCCATTGCTTTTGCTTTTTAAAATCTACCAGAAAGCCGTTTTCCCTGGACAGTAGAGACAGTTACTCCAATAACCCTTAGTTTCGGAAGAGACAACGAATAAGCAGGTGTCCCAATACTTTTGTCCTTATAGCATATGTCAAGAAAAACTGTGTTTTAAGGGTTGGTTTACCTTTGATGAGGAACAGTTTGTCTTGTGCGGTGTTCTCATAAGCGGCGTCAATGTTGTCTGGAGCCACAGTCCAGAAGCTCTTGATCAGCTGTTGCTCGTTCTTGTTGCTCCCTGAACTACGCCAGAAGAAGCTAAAGAAGGAAATTCAGGAGCCGATGGTCAGTCTCTTGAGATTTACAATTTTTACACCCCAAAATAGTACAAGTACACGCTAGTCGAGGCTAAATGCTAAAAAGCCTGTAAGCTAATGCTAAGCTCACCGATGCCAGTAAAGCTGTAGTTATGTGCCACAGTGGATGCCTCTAGCTGCCCGTCTTTTTAGCTAGTGAACTGCACACCATGTCGACTGGACACCAAAAACTGGACATCCAGAAAGGACAGCAACGCTATCCTAAGAGAGTCTGTTCTTGTTACGGTCCTAAGCTAGGCTAGGCCAAGGGCCGTGGGGTCAACCAGCCAGTAAATGTAGAGGTGTTAATTAGGGTGGTAAATAGGCTACAGTACATCAGGTCATTTTTTCTTTTTTCTTTTTTTTACCAAAGTATTAATAATTATACACCAAAGAACAGCGTAAAACCCGATAAATAAAAGCTCCTTTAATAACACAGAATTTAGGTGTTCGTACGTATCCCTGAAGAAGAGCTTGTCTCCTCGCAGTGTTGAAGCGGCGTCCAGAACCAGGTTGGGGTTGCAGGCGTTAGGGGTGACTGAAGCAGTCGGTTTAGGCTTGTCGGGGGTCACGTCAGTGTTTGGGCCTGGTGGAATTTAAACACACAAGTGGTCACTGATAAGAGATGGACTGTATGTAAAAGCCAGGTTCTGTTGGGTTCTACTGAGGCCTGTTGAGCCCTGTTTTATCGCTGCTTATGCAAAAACGCACCATAGAGAGACTGGATTCCGTTGACATCGTCCTGAGGCAGGACGAATGTGTTTGGATCTTTGTAGCTGTACGTGGGGTACATCAGGGCTTCAGGGTCGCTGGAGTGAGAGAGGCCCAGCGAGTGCCCAAATTCATGAGCAGCCACCAGGAACAGGAGGTATCCTAAAGAGAGGGTGCACTGTTTATACATGGTGTAGCATATAGTGTATATCAAATAATCTGCTGGGGTCAGTCTAAGGCTCTGACCTTTAGTGGAACCGGAGCTAAACAGCTCATCCTCATCGAAATGGGCATCTCCACCAATGCCATCAGAAGGAGAAAAAGCATGAGCCAGAGTTCCATATGGTCCATCGAATGGGAAGGAATCACCATGGGCTGAAAGTACAGAACAAGGATGTTATATGCTAAAGTATTTAATTTATAATATTTCACATAAAAAAATATGTATTATTTTAATTTTAAAATATTAGTTTTAGAAATATTATTAATAATAATATTTTTTAATTAAATTTATTTAAAAATATATATTTTTAATTGTATTATATTTTAACCCACATTATTCTATTTTTGTAGCTTTTACTTTCTACATTCTTGTTTGATTTTTCTCTAAATTACAAGCAGCACTTCACAAGTAAGTCAAAAATACGTTCCATCCATGGAGGGCTTAAAATATCTGCCCAACCCCAACTTACCCTATAGGAACAGTTAATTTTAAGGGTCACAAATTTATGCAAGCAAAATAAATTTATTACAATTTTTATATAATATAAAAAATATCTGTATTACAAGTAATATGATTATTGAGAAGATGCTGTTATTAACAACTTAACAACAAAGGGGACATTTTTGGTCTTTTCCTATTTGTTGTAAAAGCAAGTAAAAAAAAAAACACTTTAATTTGATGTGATGGGACATACAGAAAAAATGCAAATGTTGTGGCCCTTATCGTTAAATGCACAGCGAATAAATAAATAAATAAATAAATAAAGATGGAATGTAAAAACATGTCAAAGTCAATGTACCGTTTAACCCTTTTTGCTCAGACTGTATAAAAAGTGGCTGCGTTAGAAGTGAACTCACATTTTGCGGCAAAGGAGATCATGATGTCGGCTTCACCGCTGGACAGACGGGTGAACTTGAGAGGAGTGACGCGAGCCCAGACCTGCAGAGCTTTCTCTATATTACTGTCCACCTCGGCCTGAGACATGTCGGGAGTGTAGTTCACAATCCTGGAGAAACAGTGGAAACCAGGGGTCACACTCAGAGGTCAGATGTGGTGCTCTCTGTGCTCTGCAATAACCCAGGTGTGTTCTCACCTGTACGTCAGCTGGTTCTTCGGCCATTTGACACCCTCTCCGAAAGTGGTGTACCGAGCAACCTCTGGAACTCCACAGCGGGGCTTCTTCATCACCTTCAGGGTCTCCTTGTCGACAGTTCCTGTCACCTCGAGTCCGAAAAACTTCTGCATCTCGGCTATTTTC
>NC_132893.1:3919444-4042298 GCF_030463535.1 Salminus brasiliensis
GCCTGGGCTCCGTGCCAGAGTCTGGTGTTTCACAGCAGCCGCTGCCTCTCACCGGGGGATGCACAGGGAAGCTGAGGCGGCCTGCCTGTCCTGGACGGGGTAGGGGGGTTAGCGGAGGGATCAGGTTGAAGGGGAGTCGGGAGAGGGGTGGGGGGGAGGGCTGTGGAGAGCCTCTCAAGGTGCCACTTCCATGGAGACGCAGCTGGCCTGAACAAGATTCCCATCAGTCGACAAACAACAGCCAAGCTGGTGTCTGCCTCCAGTGCCTCTACGGCCACGCCGTTACCAGGAGCCCGGCAGCCAATCCGGCCGCGGTTCTGGCGGCCCCTCTCCGCCAATCATCAGCAGCGCTGACGAGTCGCCCGTTTTTACAATTATAGTCTAATGAATTTTGCTCCACATTCCGCTTTCCCAGCACAGATTAGCTCAGAGAATTTGTTATTCTGCCAGCGAAGTCAACCCAGAATTGCTCGTGATCCGTTCTACCTCAGCCACTTTCATTTCTTTGCTTGTTTGCACAGCTGGGACAGGCATTTTCCCTCTCTTCTCTTTGCCTCGTCCTCGTTTTCATGAACAGTATCTCATTTCAGTCCAATTTCACGATAATCATCTTGTCCTCCAGGTTTTGATGAACCTGATTTTAGTTTTTGGCGTTGCTTTTTTTAATTCTTAATAAATCGCAGCCATTCCTAAGCGCTTCTCATACCTCCGTGCCCTCTTCACTTAGAGTTCTTTCTGTCTTCCCTTGCTCTCACAAGCTCAAACTCTCATTTATTTTTCAGAACGTCTTAGCAGGATCTCAAAACACTTTGGAAGATTGCTTGAGAAGAGCTGTCGTCTGAATGTCTTGTTCGCTTTGGAGGCTGAACCACTGAAAGGGTGAAAATTCTTCCCTGTAATCAGGTAACAGAAATTTTCTGAGTTTTTCCTGCATCATAACACGCACAAAAATGGTTCTTTGACTTAACTGTGGAGCTATTTCTGGTACTATATAGAACCCGTTCTACAACGAACCATCTAGAGAATAATTTCCAGGCAAAACCAGGCAAAGAACTGCTTAAAAATTCTGAAAATTCTAAATTTATTTTAGTCATGTTTCTATAAACAACCATTGCCTGTGCTAAAGAACCTGTAAAGAACCCCTTATTTAAGTTAAGTAAAAGTTAAAAGAGTTCTGTACAACACTGAAATGGGTTCTTTGATTCGTAACAAAAGTGGCACCCTTTTTTAAAGGTTCTGTAAAGAACTGTTCGCTAAAGTGTATCCACTGTTCCCAAGAACACTTTGTCCAGTGTCCAAATGGTTCTTTGAGTTGCCATCACTGTTTATAGAACCATTAATATCACCATTGAGGAACCCTTATTTAACAGTAATGTCACATTGTTCTGTGTAGTACTGGCAGTTGTTCTTTTATTTGCAACAAAATTGGAACCCTTTTTGGTCCTGCACAGAACTTAAAGAGAGTAAAGAACCATTCCATGGTTGCCAAGAACCCTTTGGCCAAGCAAAGAACAATTTAAGCATTCAGTTGGTTTCTGTATAAAACCATTGCCTTTACCAAAGAACCATTGAAGAACCCTTTCTTTAAGAGTGATGTGAAATAGATTCTATATAGTAGTAAAAATGATTTTATTTAAATCGTCTGATATAGAACCCTTTTTCAAAAGGTTCCGTCAAGAACCAATTACAAAGGGTTTCAAGAATGATTTGATCAGGCAAAGGAGCATTTATGAAATCAAATGGCTCTTTGAGAACCACTGTATTTATTTTAGAACCCTTGAAGAACCCTGTTTTTTATGAATTATGTAGAAGGGTTCTGTATAGTGATGGTAAGTGTTCTTTAATTCATAATAGTAGTGAAACCCCTTTTTAAAAAGGTTCTATAAAGAACCATCCACAAAAAAAGTTTTTCACTGTCCCCAAGGACTCTTTGCCCAGGTAAAGAACCACAAAGGCATTCGACAGGTTCTGTGAGTTGCCACAGTTCTATATACAACCATTGCCTTTGCTAAAAAAGTTCTATATAGTACATAACAATAGTAGAACCACTTTCGGTCCTGTATAGAACCCTTTTTAAAGGATTTTCAGAACCATTTACAAAATGTTTCAGTCATTGCCAAGAATCTTTTAATAATGCCAAGAACTGTATAAGCACGGTTCTTTATGGACCAACTGCCTTTACTGAAGAACCCTTGTAGAAACTATTTTATATATAGTTCTGAAGAAAGGTTCTTTCACTTGTAAGAATAGTGAAACTCTTTTGGAGCTGGATAGAACTGGTATATAAAAGGTGTTCCCTGTAGCTAAGAGCCATTTAAGCCTTCAAGCAGTTCCCTGAGGCCAGGGTTCTGTATAGAACCCTTAAAGAACAACCTGTTTGTTTGAGAGTGATATACGTCTAATAAAACTTCCTCTACTGATGAAGGAATAGATAAGCTAACGTATCCCATAAATTAACTTATCCCTTATAGGTCGCTGAGGTATCGGCACACGGCTGCACCCTTTCATTTTCATACTTTCCCAGCTGTAGATCATAATTTGAGGCAGCTGTATGATGCCCCACTCCGGGGTTGGGCACCCCCAAGGACTCCAGCTCTTATTCTGGACTGCCAGTGCTTTCTTGGCTGAATGGAATTACTTAAGGCTCATTGCCATGGATTTTTCCTTTCTCCTTCTCCAATGCAGCTTTAATGCATTCATGAATACTTCTAAAAACCTGCTTATCATAATTCTCATAAATGTCCTGTCCCTGTTCACCCGCCCCGTTCGTATTGTTTCTCTGGGCTCAGGGAAGATGCAGGAATGGGTAAGTAAGCTTTGTCTGAGCTGTAACCGCCGTATTTCTTCTGTGATTTTTTATTTTTTGTATTTTCTTTACACTTTAAAATGTAAAAAGCTATTTGAATAGCGACCTGCGGTCAAGTTTCTCTGTTTTAGGCTTTTCTATGACTGCTCTCACGCCATGCGCCACACTTAAAGGCAGTGTGTGTCTACCCTGTGGCTCCAGCGCATTAGAGAGCACATCCCTGATTGGCAAAGCACTTTCAATTCTGCGGTCCTACCTTTTCATCTTCTTTGTGCTTCGGTGAGAAATTGTAGATTTGGAGGCTGATCAAGACGGAGAGGCCATGTCCCAGGCTGGCTGGAGGCGAGTGCTGGCTCTGAACCCCTGAACCCCAACATATAACAAGCATTAGCCGCTAAACCCAAGCCAATGTAATATTCAGCAGAAAGCGTCTCGAAGAGTATTTGCTTTCAGGCCGAAGATGTCTTTCACATATGAAGAAATATTCATTTCAAACCCACATGCTATAAATTGTCCCTAAATACCCTCTCCTTCTCACTCTCTCTCTCCCTCTCCCTCTCTCTGTCTCTTTCTCTATGCCTATCCCTCAACCCTCCCTTATTCATTGCTATGTAAATCTTTAAAACTCATTGTTTACGTTGCCAACTTTTTTTTTCCTCTCCATTTTTTCCCTCTACTTTTATGTAACCTAGGAGCTTTTTGGCAAGCACGGCGCAGAGCTTACACTAAAGGTGTTTATGATGTTGTCCTCAGGCAACCCTTCCTTTAAATCAACACGCCTGCTGATATATATGACACAAATCTCAGTCTTGGAGACGCTTTTTAAGAAGTTGTCCCTGTGAATAACGAGCCAGGATTCCTTGCCAAAACCACCCTAGCGAATGTATTAATTATGAACGTTTTCGAGCGCAGTCATTTCTGTTGAGCAGACATTGCCAGGGTTTGGCATCTTCATTCTGACTCATTCTGGTGTGTCGATAAATTACAGGCCGTATTAAAATGTGAAAAAAGAAAAAGTGATCGTTCAATCATTCAACCTCCCAACCTCGACGTTTGGTTTCGTGACGTTTTCTCTACCAGGCTCTTCGAGCAAATGACAAGATCACACGAAAGAGCTGTTTGTATGTGGCATCAGAGGCCTCAAATGGTTGGGCGGTGTTCAAGAAGTATGATATTTGCAACTTCACTGGGGTATTATTGGAGCATAGAACCAATTAGAAGATGACAAGAAGAATGCAGATGAAGTTATTCTTATAGAAGGTTCTGTTCTGCGGTAATCGTCCTCTTCAACGTTGCCTCCCGATGGAACTGCTGCTAGTCTCAGGGTGGTGCATAATGACTACTGTCTTTGATGAGAACAAAGCTAATGCTGTGTTTCAGTCTTAGGAGACAGCATACTAAACCTTGTAATCTGGGTGTCCAGTGTGGTGATTTCCTTGCTCAGACACACCTGATTCAACTCATTTAAATACCAGGTTTAGTAGGTTTTAAGTATGTGTGCAGAAGAAGGGGAAATTCCCAAACGGTGCTGAACTCCAGACCTCTAAGTCCTGAGTTAGGCCTCGCTGCTGTCATGCCAAATGCTAAATCCTAGAATTTTAGACCCTAAATGTAACCATCACTACTTTTTTCCATTATTGTGGCAAGCTCTGATTCTGTTTACACCTGGTCACTCCATGTGACTGGTATCTGGATTGTATCCTGATAAGATTTCAGCTACATGCATTCACGCTCGGTAGTCAAATGCGCCTACAGGACGGAATATGCAAATTCGCTCGTTTATTACTGGGGTTTCAGAAGATTGTTGAATGCGTCAGAGACTGATGTGTTTATCCTACTGTAACATCCATCTCAAATGCGTCTCAGATCAGACCACCTCCTATAGTGGTTTAAGTGATAGGATTTGTATCTGGTTTGAGTCTTGGGTGCGTTCACTCTTGCATTTCTCTGTGGTTTGGCCTTCTTCAGGTATAATCCTGATACTCAAGACTGATGAAGTGACCAGGTGTGAACAGGGTACAACAGGGAGACTGGCGCTAGTGGACTCAACATGCTTGGAGGAGAACACTGGCTAGCATCAAGCTGGGTGATAGGGAGGAGGGAGGGCCATCCTACCCACCTAGAGAGACTGAGGGCTCTTATGATCTCTGGGACTTGATTACGGATGGCTGTGGCATCACCAGGGATCACACCTACAATCTCCCGAGGGCAGTGTTAGATGGCTGCACCATTCAGGACCCCTTTTGGTTGATGCATTCTTAAGTTATAGGAATGAGGAATGTATGTCTGGTACCGCTGCCAGTTCTAGCAGCGTAAAGAACCCATATCCTTATTTACTTGTATTTTATGTAAAACCACACAATGATTATGTGGTTTTACTTTCCAAAAATTCATTTTTACACAGCCATTTCCAACCGCTCTTGAACCCTCAGAACTAAACAGACTGTTTCTGTTATTGTGCAGATTTAAGATAACCAAGCTCTGTTCTCATTGGCTGCACCTCATTCAAAAAGTGCCCAAAGCTGAATCCTGCACTCCTGAGAACCGCAGTGTGAACAGGCGGGACTAAACTTCGGTAGGCTGAATAGGCAGAGATATGTTAATGAGTTGGTTCTGGAGACCGTGATCTAAATAGACCTCCTTCCTTTGTCCTGCTAGTTCATGTTCAGCACAATCCAACACGTCCTACTATTTTAAAAGACAGAACAGATGTTCTGACTCAGTCCTCCATCTAAAGGTAGCAATTGTTGCCGTGTCTTGAGCATCTCCTGATGTTTGGTAACGTCGCCATGCCCCAGGGGACTCACAACCCTTACTTACCATTGAGCAAAAATGCTGAGCTACACTATATAACTGAGGTTATATAGATGATAATATAATATATAATATATATAGAAAATACTTTTAAAAAGGAGCTTTAAGTTGCAACAGTAGTAGAACCCATTTTGGTGCTCGATAGAACCATTTTCTTAACAGCTTATTTTAAAGAACTGCATACATCATAGAGAAAAGCAGTTTAACCTGACGAAGCACTATTTAAGTGTGAGTTGTTATGGTTCTATATAGGACCACTGGCTTTATTAAAGAACCATTGAAGAACCTTTTAATGTGTAGTTTAGAGAACTTCACTGAGAATGGCACACCTTCCAATTCACATTGACTTTAAAGAAATTCTGATAAATTAAAATAATAGTAATATATTAAATAAACCATGCTGCTGCTGCAATCTACAAAAAAGGGTTATCTGACTTGTTATAATAGTGGAACCATTTTTGGTATTCTATAGAACCATTTTTAAAGGTTCTGTAAAGAACCATCTACAAGAGGTTTTCTGTAGTAGTGAAGAACCCTCTAACCAGACTGAGAACCATTTACACATTGAAATTGTGCTTTGCGTTGTCAAGGTTCTAGATGGAACCCTTGCTATAGCTTTCCAAGGTTGCAGGTCTTCTTGTGCGGCTGATCTAAATGCAAATATACTGCATAATTGTAATAATAATAATAATAATAATAAAGAAAACAATATCCCCCCCTTCATATTTACTAACCCTAACCCTTCACCCCTGGCACAAGGGGTTCTACAGTGTACTGAAAAGGGTTCTTTGTCTCGCAACAATATAGGAACCCGTTTTGGTACTATATGGAACTATTTCAAATGGTTTAATAAGGCAGATAACCATTTAAGGATTCAAACGGTGATATACAGAACCACAGACTTTACTAGAGAACCCTTAGAGAACCTCTTTTTAAGTGTATTGCTTTAGCTTTCATCTTCTGTGTTGCACATCTTCTAGTCTGGCTGAGCAAAATGCAGTTGCACAAAATATACTGTATATACAGTAAATGTCTAATAATAATAATAATAATAAATAATAATAATAATAATAATAATAAAAGTCCCTCAGTAGATACTTTCCATACATTAAATAGTCACATTATCTGTTTATAAACTTTCAGCGATTTCACCTTCATGTTTACTAACCCTGTCCCTTCTATGTGAGGTTCTTCACAGTACCGAAAAGAGGTTCTTTGACTTGTAACTTTTAAATAGTGGAACATTTTACATCGTTATCAGCTTTCTTGGAGCTGCCATGACTCTATATAATAAAAAAACAGACTTTACCAAAGAACCCTTGATGAAAATAACTTTTTAGGATCATAACCTCAACCCAAAACCTCATCCTAATATTAACCCTGCTCCTGATCCTAACCATGACTTAATCACAGCAAGATATATAGTTAATCATTTCAACATCTGTAGATCATCTGTAGGGGAGCATTGGAGTCCTGGTGGTGGATGGGTATCCAAATGCATTCTTATTATTCATAATGATGTCCTCACGCTCAGGACTGCTTTGTTCTTGAACTGTTTGGACTGTCTGTTTTAGTTACTGCAGGTCCAATAATATCAGAACTCAGTACTACTGAGTTCTGCAATGGAAGTCAATGGAAAAATATTTAATTCCACATCATTTTGGAGGATTTCTATTGGCTCATTCAGCGCCAAATTGTGGCACAATGTAAAGAACAACTGCCAGACACACCAAAAAGTGAAAACACTTTGACAGATTTGAGAGACTTGGTTTTTGCGCGACAGCGGCGATAGGTAACAGATTGCCCGACTCCCAGTTCTTGTTTCTCTTCTCGTGTTTCAGCAGCGTCCCACTACTCCAGACTGTCGTGTAAAGAGGTTTTAGCCGGCTAAACGTCCCCCTTCCCCCTTCTAGCTCTCTCTATCTCTCTCATTCTCTCTCTCTCTTGCACACACTTGCTGTGTCTGACCCCTGGGTCATGGCGAAGTGACTTTGAGCCTTGTCTAACTGGGCCTCTTTGAGAGCAGCCCTCACATTCCTGCTTGCTGAGACGGGGCACGCAGCGCTTATTACCAGCACCAGGGAGGAAGTTTCTGCCGGCAGGGATTATGCGCAGTTTCCTTGCCCAGAAGCTTTTCGGCTTTGTCCCCTCCCACTCTTCAAAAAGCAGCGATTTCACAAACTAGAGGTGGTGGTGTAAAGGGGGGGGGGTGTGTGTTAGGGGGGGTGTAGGAGAAGAAAAAGCTACGCAAACTTAAACCTGCTCCTTTTGCCTGCTGTCAGGTTTTCGTCCCTCCTCATGTGCCATGGGGCGTTTTTTCCGGGGGTGGAAGACCACTGAGCACGTTTCGGCCACGTTTCGGCGGCGGCAGCAGCAGCAGTGGCAGCGGGAACAGCGGCGGCACAGAAGTGCATTGTGTTTGGGACCGGAGCGAGGAGGGAGGAGGAGGAGGGTGCAGGCTGGAGGAGCACAGCTGCCGCGGCACACACAAGCCGGCTTCTCAGCCTGTCAGGCAGGCAGCGAGAGGGAGTGAGAGAGAGCGAAACGAGCGCCACTCTCTCCGCCACTCTCCTGGGGAGGGCCCTCGGTCCAGCACACCCCACAGAACCCCCCAGCCCGACACGAACACACACCACCCTCCCCCCCAAGAGCGTCTACCTCGCTACAGCTCCGTCCAGGAGGGAGCTTTTTTTTTTTCGCCTGAAAAAAGCACTGAAATATGGAACAGATCCGGACAAGAAAAGGATTCTTTTTCCCGTCTTCTGCGGCTGGCTGCTCTTGATCCGTACAGTGAGTACAACTCTCTCATTCCGTCCCTCAGCTAAAGTTGCATGGACACACACTCTCACACACACACTCTCACACACACACACAATTCACAAAAAGCTGTTCTTTTTTCCGAGCCAGTGCCCGGCCGAGGCTGGCTTTACCTCTGTGTCCTTTCCACTCTTGTCAGTGTCGTAAACGTGGAACGACTTCCACGCTTTCCGAGTCTTTTAGGCTCTTTTTTTTTCTTGGTATCTTTATCATTTTCGCAAAGTGGCCCAGCCGACTCCTGTGAAAAGAGGGCTTTGTGCTTTCGGAATTCCAGCCGGGCTCCAGGGTCACGGCCCGAGAAAGGGTGTCTGTGTGTTTGTACATACCGAAATCCACAATCCAATCAGATAACGGCTGATCATAAATCTGCTCAAGGCCTGCCGCACCGCACAGGGTGCTTTTTATTATAATTTTTTTTGGGGGGGCTTATCCGACTGGGCTAGCTTTTTTAAAACCGCATTTAACGACTTAGATATATGCACAGGATTTCAAATATGGTGCACCAAGTAGTTGCACAACTGTGTGGTTGGTCGGCTCTTGAGAGAATCAGGCAATCAGGCACAGGTTTTGTCTGCCATAGGAAATGGGACTCAGCTTTGCTGTTACTTATCGGAAGGGAAATACATATAAACATATATGCATGCGCGTTTGTGTGTGTGTGTGATTTTATATAAACTACAGAAAAAAAGAAACCTTATCTTTCAATGGAAGTCAGTGTAAAAAAAGATATTATTCATTTCAAGTCATTTTGGGGCATTTCTATTGGTCATCATACATTTTTGGCACAATTTGGTGAAATTTGATATGGCAAAAAATGAAAAAAAGCGCAGTTGGAGATTTTACAGGATATGTCAGTGTTATGTTGGTACTGTGTCGCCATTATTGGCTATTTCTGCAGTTGTAGAAACGGCAAGGCCTTGTATATTATAGTAGAGAAGAATTGTAGTGTTGAGCTGTTCAGGCCTTATATGCCAGAGCAGCTCTCTTCAGAGCTTCCCTGCTCAGAGCAAAAAAACAGAGAATAAAAATAATCCGTTCAGTTTTTCTTTGTAAACATGAATATGTATGTCTTACGGGAACCGTTTATTTACCAGCCTGTTTTGCGACTCTGACGAAGCTCACAGCTCAATGAATAATAGCATTTTAAGGTTTTTTGTTTTTTGGGGGGGTTTATTTGAAGCCAGTTCATACTATTGAGCCAGCTCTTGCTTTAGTTCAGTGCTAGTTTAGTTCTAGGAGCGTTCATAAGCAAATTTCAGTTGATAACATCTCTAAAACTCCATTTCTTCTGAACTTTGGTTTTTAACTAACGGTTAACTTTCCGTTCAACAGAAGTGACTGTGTTCACTGATGTGACCTGTGTCTTTTACAGTACTTTGCTTTTTTTGGGAGTTGACCAAGGCCAATGTCAATGTTTTTTGCATCTTCTCTCAGACTTCTTCTCTCAAACCAAACCAAATAATTTTTTTGTCAGCGCGTCCCTGAGTCAGACCTCGCGACACAGGAATGAAATGTTTTGACAGGCATTATTGGAGTGCTTTCTTTTCTGGAGTGGCGTTTCTGAACATGGCCAAGGGCATGGAAAGATGGGACGAGAGGGGTAGAAAATTGTGTAATAATTTTTAGCCTCACAGAAGCTGCAGAGGCGCAGGACTCTAAAGATTTTGTGGGGTGTTGTGCTTTAACTGTCATCGCTGCAGTTTTATAAATACACAGAGAAAGAGAGAGCAAGAGACAGAGACTGGGAGACAGAGAGAGAAAGAATGGCCTCCACTGAATCTAGTCCTCTATTTTAGGTATATAGGTCACTATCTTCTGAAGTAGCAGAATTGCACACCTTCTCATCCAGGGCTTTGTGGCAAAGGGTCTATTTTTGGCGGAGGTCTTTGCTGTTCTCTATTAAAGTGTCTCCAGGCATAAAGCAAGTTGTTGCCCAGACTTTTCTACCACACATGCATCCCGCCTCCCCCACCTCCCCCCCATGCACGCACACATGCTCTCCTTTCGCAAGCAGCTTTTCATGAGCTCCACAGTTTCCTTCCTTTGAAATATGATGTGTGCTGTACAGTAGACTCTGCGCTGACCTTAATGAGAACCGCTCCAGTTAGCTTCGCTCTTCTGACAGCAGCGTTTGAAGAAAAGGGACATTATTAGGGTGCGAATGTATGTGTGTGTGGATCTAACGGATAGTCAGGTGGATGTGGCTTGCCAGCTAAACCTCAGAAAACCACCCCCCCCCCTCACCCACTCCACCCATCCCCTCCCAAACCCCGACGGGCGGAACACTGGGTGCTCAATGTGTCTTAACTGCCTCGCAGGCTGTAAATGTGTCGTATTGCCATTTGCAGGGAAAAGGAGGAAAACCACAATTAGCCGCAGTGTTTTATGAGCCGTTCGCTTCCAGGTGCTCGGTGGCAGGTCCGAGGAACAGGAACCCCGCCTAGAACTTGTTTGTCCAGGTATTACGTTTCTCCCGAAGCGTCTTCTTGGTCTTCAAAGACACTTTTAAAAGGCAGGGTCGTTTCTAAATTAAAAAAAGAAGAAAATGTCCACTATATGGACAAAAGTATTGGGACCTCTTAATCACTGAATTCAAGTGTTTCATTCAGCCAATCAAGCTCCTAGTCATGTAGTCTGCCTTTCTTTCACACAGCAGTGAAAGAATGGGAGCTCACTGAACTCTGTAGGTAATAGGAGACACCGCTGCACCCACAACAAGTCAGCTGGTGAAATTTCCTCCCTCCTAGATCTTCTACTGTCTGCTGTGATTGGTATTATTATTGAACAGTGGAAGCGTTTAGAGGAACCACAGAGAGCAGCTCAGCCACCGAGTGTCTGTCAGACCACGTAAAGTTACAGAGCGGGGTCAGGGCCGAGTGCTGAGCTCAGAGCAGAGTGCAGAAAAGTCTCCAAACCTGCTGCTGTTAGAGCTGCGAAAGGGGACCAGCTCCATATCAATGCCTATGGGATTAAAAGGGGATGTCATAAAAGCTCCTGTAGGTGTCCCAATACTTTTGTACGTATATTGTGTGCCCAAAACATACCCCGAAGTCTTTCCCGGGGTGGCTAAGCTGGTTTGATTTGAATTCAGTCATTACTCTGATGCTGTTTTACTATAAAATCTGAATTATTCAAACCATGATTCAGGAGAACGAGGCGGAATCTCACGCGAGTGAAATGTAAGCAGTGTTTTTCACTGATCTCTTTATTTTTGGCAGCACCGTCTTTGTAGCTTTTAATGGTAGTTATAATTTCAACCCCTTCTTAATTTGTGGTAAAGAAATAAGCACTTCTTTATGCCCTTTTTTTCTCCCTTCGTTCACCTCGGTACAGTGTCTTGGGCACAATATGCCACTGTTTCAATCATACATCTTCTGCACTTGTCCATTGTGCACCATTGAGGTACCCCATCTGTAGTTTTTCTCTCTCTCTCTCTGTCTTTCTCTCTCTCTCTCTCTCTCTCTCTCTCTCTCTCTCTCTCTCCCGCTCTCTCTTTCTCTCAGACACACATACAGGTTTTGTTATCAGAGAAATGGCACTAAGGAGCTTTCTCCCTCACACGGTCCCTCACCGGGCGAGCCATAAAAGAGGTGATGTCATGTCTGAGCCGGAGACTGTGTGGCCATTCGCAGTGATCCGTTTCTTATTCAGCTCACTTGAATGGCACAAAGCTGAGTGAAAAGGATTGGTGGTGGGTGGGGGTGATGGTGGGTGGGGGGGTGATGGAGGTCTTGATGGAAAGGGATTGGAACCCCCCAACAAATTTGCCACCGGTCCTGGCTGTGCACCGTTCCCAGTCTGGCTGGATGGAAATGAAAGCATTTGTGCACAAATAACCAGGGCAATGGACCAGGGCCCTTTCCAAAAAAAGAAGATGAAGAGCTCGGGCCATTATTTACAGCCCGTCGGTGCTGTTAGAAACAATACCTGCTGGGTTTATACAAGCATTTTGGGGTATTTTAGCCGCATGGTGACTGAACTGCTCTTCTAAAAATGAGACTGCAGTCCTGGACAGTCCAGGAGCGCAACAAAATCTTGGCTACTATCTCTGTGGTCTTCTTTTTGCATGGTAAATGCAACTGTGCAACTGTCATGGCGATGCTATACCATCCCCGGTGGGTGCAGTGCTGGAGAAGCACCCTGGAGGAGACTGCCGGAGACTCATTCTGTGCGTTCTAAGCACTGTGATATCCCGTCCTCCTCATTAGTAAGCCCTCAGCAGGGGCTCGAGATTTCCCCCCTTGTTTTCGAGCCGTGGGACGTTTGTCCAGGTCCCTTTAACTCACTCAGTGCTGTCCTTTTGATGGCCGAACTGACGGGGTGGGAGTAGTACGTGCAGAGGCAGGCTTCATTAGGTTGTTTTTCAGGGGGGGGCTATATATGGTGGTGGTGGTGGTAGTGGTTGGTGGACGGGGGGGGGGGGGGGGGGTGGTGGTGTTGCTAAAGGATATATAAGGAAAAGGGAGTATTCCAGACACAAAAGGCAAAGGCAAATATTTAGTGTGAGACAATGGCAGCTCCAAGCAGCTCACCATGGGGTTAACTTCCCCTATTGTCTGCCAGTAATTGGAGGATCAGCAAGGGGGGGAAGTCAGCGGCCGGTGTGGCGCTGTGCTGGTCAGGTCTTTGGAAGTTGTGCGAACTCTATGGGGTGTCTAATCACATGCATCATGTCACCTTGCTCAGTGAAAGTGAAATGGCTGACCAGTACGCAGGTCCGGCTAGCTTTTGCTACACATTTGTGCTGTTTTTGAATATTGTTTATTTATTTATTTTAATTTTTAGAAATATTTAAGTCCTTTTTTAATTTATTTTTTATTAATCTTATGAGACTATAGTATAGACTGTAGAGACCGAGTTATACTAATAAGTTACTTATTATTATTAATGACTTATTTATGCCTAAATTAGCTTTTGAAGAACGCTTCATTAAACAGCAGAATCAGCCATTTCTCTGAATTACAATGAACAATGTTGAATAATTCTTTGAGGTGTACTTGTATCTATCTTTAAATATATATATATATATATATATATATATATATATATATAACTCAAGGGTATTTGGTGGAGTAACTGTCTCCACTCCACTGAAGAAGGCTTTCTGCTAGATTTTGGAGGAGTAGCACTGCTGTGAGGATTTGATTGCATTCAGCGGTCCAACTCATCCCAAAAGTGCTGGATGGAGCTCCACCACCATCATTTCAGAGAACACAGTTCTTCCACTGCTCCACAGCTCAATGCTGAGGGGCTTTATACCCCTCTAGCCCACACCTGGCATTAGGCAGCATGGTACCAATAGGTTCATGTTTGTTTATCTGCTCCAGAGAGAGTCCTATTCTATTGGCAGTACTTCTTCTCTACAGGGACTAGACAAGCTGTGTGTCTGCAGCAATGGGTGCAACTTAAAGTAGCTGAATGCATTCATTAGAAGGGGTGTCCACATACATTTAGATGTGTAGTATGTGTATGTATACATTGTCGCTGTCTTGCAATCTTTTTTTTGTCTCCAAAATGTGCTACTCCCTGTTCTTGGAACCTAAGCTAGCAAACCAGTCCTTTTTTTAACCCTTTGCTTTTAACCCAACACATTCACCGCGCTCCACCCATTTCACCTGCAGCAGTTTTAGAGCCCCTCTATTTTTAATGTTGAAGTCATACAGGGCGGAGTTTTTTTTGCCTGCTTTCAGGAACGAGGCACATAACAGGGCAGCCAGTCAGAATAGAGCTCATTTGCATATATGAGTCCTAAAAGTAAATGTAACTGGAAGGCAGAGCTGGGCAATATGACGATATTTTATCGTACCGTGATACATTTTGTTATTGTGATAGACAATATGCTTTTCTAAGCAAATGGAGAAGACCGTTAGTGCTTAATAAACACGGATCAGCTGCAATAGTAGTTTATCAGAATATGTTGCTTCTGATGTTTTTAGTCTGTGATTACATGTATTGTGATAAATATCGTGTATCACGAAAAAGTATTTAAATATTGTGATGCAGTATTTTTACCATATCGCCCAGCCCTACTGGAAGGGATAAAGAAATTTAGGAAAATGTGTGTGTCTGTAAGTATATATATATATACTATATATGTATATCTATCTATATCTATATATGTATAACTATCTATCTATCTATCTATATATATATATAAGGAATTATTTTATTTTATTATTTTATTATTTCCTTTTTTAGGTGGAACCTTAGATTAGGTTACTTCGTTGCCTGGTTGAATGGTGATAGTTCGTATACAGTTTATATAAATAAATATAAATAAAGGTTCTGCAATGTGTCAAAGAGTCAAATAACTTTTTTTTTCAGAACTGTAGAACCGTTTTCGTTCGGAGAACGAAATATAATGTAGCTATAAGAACATCTACTGCTAAAGAGATGCTATACACTCCATCATTTCCAGCGCACCATATCTGTGGCCTTTTATTGAATGAAAATGAAAAAGATGAACCTTTATAAAAGGTGGGAGCGATTGGCAGCGCCCCCCTCGCCGATTTCTGAGCAGGACCACACAACTAAAACCCGAACATGTGGTAAAAGTTTTGTGTGCACATGCGAGGAGATAAGGCCGGGGCTAATATGGAAAGGTCCTGACCCTGTCAGGCCAGACGCTGGGGAGTCTCCGCTTTGTGGAGCGTGTGCGTTCGTCTGTTTGTGCCTGTGCGTCCGTCCGTGTGTGTGTGTGTGTGTGTGTGTGTGTGTGTGTGTGTGTGCAAGCACAGCTAAAGGGCTCTTGTGAGACAGGTTTAGAGGCAATAAAGGGGGATCTGGGAAGTGGAAACTTAATACTGCCTGGCTGCTGCTATTGTGTACATCAAGTCTCCAGCTGCTGGAGATAGCAGCGTGTGAAGTAATGAGTTGTCTGGTTTTATATTGACCGGTCTGGTGCTGTGGTCATGGGGCCTATTAAATTTGCTATTGAGAGTGAAAGGATTATGCACCCAAAATAAATTAAACGGTGGCAATGAATAGATTGGGAGGGAAAATGAGGCCTGGTGCCTCCTCGGCGTACTCGCTAATCAGATAAATGTTTTGCCCTCGGTGGATAAAATAAAACAAATGTGTTTTTTGTGTGTTTTTGTTTTTTTATGGTACACAAAAAAAATCACGATACAAGGCCTTTCCGCTAGTCGTGTGCAGAAGTGTAGGCACCCCTGATCAGTGATAAGAAGTGAAAATAAATGAGAAACTGCTTTTCAGGAAACTGAAATATGATGTTTTCTGCTCAATTTAGGGCAGGAATTGTGTTTCTGGTTGTGTCACTAGAAATGTGTTGTAGTCTTTACTGCGATTTCTATCTTTGAGGTGCTCTACAGTTTTTAACCGGGGTGGCCAGATTTTTGCATGTGACCATTCAAATCATATTAACCCCACCCCCATCAAACCCCAGCCACTCGTCTAAAAAGACAACTTTATCCCACCCACTCTCAGTCAAACTATTGTAAATGGGGATATATATAAGATATATATATAATAACCTATTTACAATGGTTTCATATATATATATATATATATATATATATATGTGTGTGTGTGTGTGTGTGTTTATATATATATGTATATATATATGTGTGTGTATGTGTTTATATATATGTATATATATATATATATATATATATATATATATATATATATATTGCTTATTATTATTATTTAAGTTTATTTAAGATTATTTAATGAATATTGTCTTTTTTTATTGTCTCTATGACTATCATTGAGAATTATTTAACTACTTTAGTCATTGCTATAATTGCTATCACATACATTCACTTATCATTGTTGTCTTAAATCTAAAATTATTTACAACTTTTCAGGAAAAGGAAAACACCTTCCTAACTTTTGATGAAAGTCAAGGTAAAAAAGGATAGTTTAAGTGTTTTTAGAGCAATTCTATGATACTCATCATGAAATTGTGACACAGTATAAAGGTAACTTTATACCAAAAAGTGAAAACTCAGGTTTTGCATGATATATATATATACACATAGTGCTGCTGTCCAATGAAAACCATGTATCTCCATTTTTGTATGTTTTCATATTTCTCCATGGTTTGAACCCTGTACTTGTTCTATATGCTGTGTAACTAATCACTGATGGCTAGACCAATAGAAATGCTCTAAAATACTTTGAATGAACTCTTATTTTACATGAACTTCTCTTTTGAAGTCACCATATTAAAGACGCATGTTTTTCATTAGACTGCGATGAACATTGTTATAAGTATCTTAAAGTTTGTGAGTTTTGGCGACATTGTCGATAAAGCCAGCTTCAATAGTAAAATGAGATGAGAGGCAGTTCCCTGTCAGTCATAATTCCCTCAAAACTTTACTATTGACTAGTTACTGTTACAAAACTTTTACTAAACTACAAACCTGTCACCGGCATGCTACTCCAGAGAGCAGTTCTCCTTAATTGCGTGTTGCAAATGTAATGCATTACAGCAGATCTACTGGACAGCGTCATCTTCTGTTGTGTGTTGTTTGTATTCATTTGTTGCGCGAGGATCCGTTGTTCTCCTCGTTCTGAAATGTCAGGGGACGCCATTAGTCTTTCAGATGTGTTTAACACTCTGTTTTTCTACCCTTTTTTTTTTAAACACGTTCTGCTGGTAATGACACTCAAGCATTATGTGATACATTTATCTTCAATAAAAGAAAATGTGTCTTTTTCAGGGAGCGCTTCTCGCCTCGGAGGAAAAGCGTGGCGTGTTTTGTAGAGAGAGAGAGAGAGAGAAAGAGAGAGACGGGGGCATTGATGGCGTGTAATGAGGAGAACGGCAATATAAAAGTATTCTCTGTAAGAGGAAATTCAATCGGGGTCCGGGTCCTCCTTAGGGGAAAAGATTTGTGTCTCTGTTTACAGGCTCTGTGATTGGTTTCACTTACGGTTGCCCAGAGAGCCAAACATATGCTCTCGCTGGTGCTGGTGGAGTAGAGGCAGTGGCTCCCGGGCCTGCGCGAGGCCACTGCCGCCGATGCTTTGCTTTGGAGCTGCCGCGGAGGGCCGGAGCTATGCGGCGCTGGGACTGTCTGTCATCAGACGTGTGCGGTGAACTCCGTGGCCCCAGCGGCTGGGAGGTTTGGGGGAGGTGGTGGTAGAGGGGGGTTGGTCTGAGTCCCCAGACCATGCTGTAATAAGATCGGCCCTTAATGGTGGCCGGGGTCTATTTGAGCCCCCCCCCTCCACACACAGCCCCCCTCTACGATGAAAAGCTGTGCATATTGGCTAGCTAAGGTTTCAGTTGTGTCAGCCTCATCTGGGCTCGTGGACCGTAAGCCTTGAGCGTATCTTTGAAATGACAGGCCGCTGATGTCATGGTGCTATTCTGTGTTTGTGTGGCGCACAAACACGGCCAGTCGTGGCCTTTGAGGGGGTTGAGGCTTGACCTCATGGACACGAAAAAAGGCCAGCAGAGATGTTTTAAAGGGTGTTTCCATTATTATGGCATGTTATTTTATTATAATGTTTATTTTGTCTGTGTTGTAAATATAGTATCTATATACACTATATTGACAAAAGTATTGGGACACTTGCTCATTCACCGTTTCTACTGAAATCAAGACTATTAGAAAGAGTTTCTCCTTCTTTTGTTGGAGTCTCTACTGTCCAGGGAGCATTGCTGTGAGAATTTGATTGCCTATAGCCTTATAGACAAGAGCGTTAGGAGCGTGAGGTCAGGATGTTGGATGATCACCTCCCCACCTCATCATCTCCAACTCATCCCAAAACTATTGGATGGAGCACCCCCACCATTATTCTAGAGAACACAGTTCTTTCACTGCTCCACAGCTCAATGCTGGGGGGCTGTATACCCCTCTAGCCCAAGAAAACATAATCTTCAAGGAAGAGATGTAAGAAAACCTTATCTGTGACCTCATCACAAACATCAACATCAGAAGTCTGCTATAGAACATCTACAGAAGCCAGATGAGGTTTGGAAACAAGTGCTGTGGACTCGTGGAGTCAAAATAGAATTCTGTGAACATCAAATATTCAAACCATCTGTTAAAAGACTGAAGCTGAAAACAGGATGGCTTCCATAACAGGATAATAATCTAAAATATACCTCAAAACCACCATGGAATGGCCTTCGAAGCTTCCTGACCTAAACATCATAGGACAGTTGTGGGTAGACCTTAATACAAGCTGTTGCAGCAAGACAACCCAGGAATATCTCTGAACTGGAGACCTGTGCAGAAAAGTGTAGAAAATTTCAGCAGTAATAACTGAAAGACATTAAGCTGCTAAAGAGAGTGTTGCTGAGTTCTGAATGTGTGGGGTGTGTTTTATTATGAAAGGCAGTAACTTTTTATTAGAGTTTGCTGTCTATCTATCTATCTGTCTATCTATATATCTATCTGTCTATCTGTCTATATCTATCTATCTATCTGTCTATCTATCTATCTGTCTATCTGTCTATATCTATCTATCTGTCTATCTGTCTATTTCTATCTATCTATCTATCTGTCTATATCTATCTATCTATCTATCTATCTATCTGTCTATATCTATCTATCTGTCTATCTATCTATCTGTCTATCTGTCTATCTATCTGTCTGTCTATCTATCTATCTATCTATCTATTTATCTATCCATCTATCTGTCTCTCTGTCTGTCTATCTGTCTATCTATCTATCTATCTATCTATCTATCTATCTATCTCTCTCTGTCTGTCTGTCTGTCTGTCTGTCTGTCTATCTATCTATCTATCTATCTATCTATCTCTCTGTCTGTCTGTCTGTCTGTCTGTCTATCTATCTATCTGTTTGTCTGTCTGTTTTTCTGTCTATCTGTCTGTCTGTCTGTCTGTCTATCTATCTGTCTATCTGTCTGTCTATATATCTATCTGTCTATCTATCTATCTGCATATCTATCTAGCTATCTGTCTGTCTATATATCTATCTGTATATCTATCTGTCTGTCTGTCTTTCTGTCTGTCTATCTATCTACCTGTCTGCCTGTCTATCTATCTATCTGTCTATCTATCTATCTATCTGTCTGTCTGTCTGTCTGTCTTTCTGTCTGTCTATCTATCTGTCTATATGTCTATCCACCTTTTCAAACTGTCTATCTATATATGTATGTATATATGGACAGCTGTCTCTCCATCTATCTATCTGTCTGTCTATCTGTCTATCCATCTATGTTTACCTGTTGCCTGAGCGTTTGTCTGTCTATTAGAGATGCACATTTTGGTAAATCTGAGCTGCTGCTGATATATGTAATATCTGTCATGTACATTTCTGCCAGTGCTGATAAATAAACTATTACAAATGAATACACTGGGACTAACAGGGGTAACAAATGCAGTAGCCCAGGGTCACCTGAACACTCTGCTCTTCTGAAGTTTAGTAAACACATCATCAGAACTGTATTTCGTAGTGTTCATGTTATAGCGTTTTGTTGTACGTCTCTCTCTGTTTATGAATCTCCATCGGCTGACTTTGTCTGTTTGTAAAGGGCAGTGGCGTTTAAAACTCTGGGGTCTAAAATGCTGCAGCCATGATCTGTTTATATTAACGTAGTTCGATACTCAATTAACAGCACTTCAGAACGAAGTCTGTAATGTCTCTCGCTAATTCTGGGACGCTGCCCGTTTCTTTAGGACCGGTTAAAAACACTGTGTGAATATGGAGATCAATACTAATTTTTCACACACATCCATTAATGGGACTTTTTTATTTATACAGTAGATTATGTTTTTGGAGAATTTGTCCTTGCTGCATTTTGCTGCAGGATGTTCTGTCCTTCACTAACAGTGGGAGAGAATGAGCTAGGATAAAAGGCAGCCGTGCATGCTCACGTCAGTTCATTTGACCTCTTTTTTTAATGCCTTTTCACAGGCATCATGTTGACGACAAATGCACATTCCCTCCTGTTTTATGCAGGGCGGTTAATGCAAAAAAGACTAGCGATGCGTCTATACTGGAATTGGGCCAATGCCAGTATTAAATATTGTGAGTAACATTAATTATCTGCTTCCAGTCAAGGGGTGGATCTGCATATTCGGCAGCAGATGAACAGTCAGTTCTCGAAGGTGGTTTAATGGTCAAGCATAAGAATCTGAGCCTCTTTGACAAACCTTTTTAGCAAAGGAAGGACGGCTGGTGAACTGGCGGCACTGGCTCACTGACTGATGTGCTCATGGAGGTCCCGCCTTACAACTTACAGGACTTACAGGACTGCTGTAGGATCTGCTGTAACATTAGTCTTGAGGCCAGATACCACAGCATACCTTCTTGGTCTTGCGGAGTCCGTGCCTCAACGTGTCGTAACTGTTTTGGCGGAATGAGAAAGAAGAGACCTGGTGGTTTTAATGTTATGGCTGATCAGTGCATATCCTCCCTGCAGTGCATTCTGGGGGATGGATGAGCACTCATTCACTCAATCATCCAGTCTGGCAAGCCTCCACCCCTCCCTCCTCCACATCTCCACATCCCTGCTGCATTTGCCGCGCCCCACCCCACCCCTCTCCACCTACCTCCCTTTAATTGATGGCCTCACCTCTGCGGGCCCACCTTAAAGGGCAGTGCCTGTTTCCGCTCGCCGCCGGTCCATGCAGGGGGGGTGGGGGGGGCAATGTATTAGAGCCTGTTGTTCTCGGTGGGGAAAAAAAAGAGCGAGCGAAAGAGCAAGAGAGATACAGAAGGAGGGAGGTGGAACCGTGGAAATGTTGACAACGCCATACCCACCGCAGGGGCTGCGGCGTCGCGGCCCCAGACAGAAAGGCTGGAACACCAGGCGGAAAGCAGGTGTGTTTCCTTCCTCCCATCCCCTTCCCTCCTTCCCTTATCTCTCCGACCTTTCTCTCTCCTGCCCGGCGGTCAGCCTTTTGATGAGGCATCAGAGGAAGCGAGGGCGAAGGCGAGAGGCGTGAGGCGCGTCATCCAGTGCACCGCATCCTGGCAGGCGTGAGGCCTTTAGTCGGCCCCGGAAAGTGGCCAGTCTCACGGCCGCCCCAGTACCTCTCTGCAGCAGCTTTCATTGTCTGTAACCATATGTGTGTGTATGAGAGAGTGTGTGTGTGTGTGTGTGTGTGTTAGTGCATGCTTATGTGTTGACAGGCTGCCTCTGCTAACATCGGGAGTGACCTGTGTGACCACTGAGGCCAGAGGAGGGAGTGTGTGTGTGTGTGTGTGTGTGTGTGTGTGAAGTCGAGGTTGAAGTCGTGCACGTGTGACTATGTATGTATGTGTGTGTGTACGTGTACGTGTGTGTGTGTGTTTTGGGTGTGCATATGGCAGAGACTGTTGTGTTGTTTGGGGGGGAACGGGGTGAGGCAGGGTGAACGAGGGGGTGTGGGGGTGGTGGGGGTCTATTCTGTGTGGCTGGACACAAAGCAAAGAAGCAAAGAGGGGATTTTTTTTTCTTCTCAGGCCAAAATCCCGCCTCCCCCCCCCTCCCCTCAAGCCCACCCCCTGCATGACTTCCCGGGTGACAGGATCTCGCACGTTCAGGGCAGCGATTTTATTAAGTATTCATATGGTAATGGGGGGCAAAGGAGGAGCAGATTCTCACATAAACTTGATCTGTCCATGAATAGCGGCCTGTTTGGCCTGACCCCTCGGTGGCTCAGAAAGACACTGCCCACCCCGGGCTCGAGTCCTGAGGAGAAATGAAAAGCAAAGCACATTCCACGGCTTCTCTCTGTCTGTCTCTCTCCCTCTCTCTCTCTCTCTCTCTCTCTCAGTCTCTAACACACACATACACACTCTCAAAGACGGGCCTGCCGTTCTCAAAGAGCCGTCGCTCTAACCGCCGTCCCCTCACTCTCTCCATTTCACTGTCATTTCTCTATTTCTCTCTATTTTCCCATCAGCACTTCAGACGTGCTCGCTCGCTCGCCCTCCCTCTCTCCTTAAATGGCCGTATTTTTGGCCCCCCTCCCGCCCTCCTCCTCCTTCTTCGCCGGCCCCCTGCACCTGAGGAGCCGCAGATCGGCTTTCGTTTGTGGTTTTATAGAGAATATCCTGAGCTGTTTTTAGCCTGGTGGGTTATGCTGTATTAATTGAAACCTTGCCGCCGTAATCGCTCCCCGATGCGGACGCATTAACGGTTTACGGACTTTAATTTATTCCTTTATGAGCGACTGAACTGCTGCTGATTATCATTACTCCCCCTTAAATGACTTGAATTTTTTACTTTGAGGCATTGATCCTGTTGTAAATGTGCTGTATAGCATCAGCAGTCAGATTGAGTGTAGTGAGCATTTGTGAATCATGGAGAAATTTTTAAAAATAAAATAACGCTATCGATTTAGATTGAGAAAGAACGCCGAGGCTAAATGTTTTTTTTCGTTGTGCATGCCTTCTTCATAATATAGCCTGGGGGTGC
This sequence comes from Salminus brasiliensis, assembly GCF_030463535.1. NCBI lineage: Eukaryota > Metazoa > Chordata > Actinopteri > Characiformes > Bryconidae > Salminus > Salminus brasiliensis. The sequence continues at coordinate 3,942,231 of NC_132893.1, forward strand.
TAGCCTCCCGCTGGCCCATTTGCACGGGTTTGCACGAAAATAAGATTTGTCCTGGTGGATATAACGCTCATCTTATCCCCTGCCTTGCCACATCGCATTACGCCTCCCGATTATGTCTTAATCAGCACCGCCACGAAATCGCAACGTCCTTCCAATCGGGGGGGTTCTTACTTTTTTTTTTTTTTTGCTGCCCTGGGTTTAAGCCGGTTTTATTAAGCTATATCGTACAGTAATCTTAAATAGACGTCTGATTCTCTGCTTGTTTTATTATTGTGTATCATTATTGGACTTTGCTGCAATTCTGTGTGTTTTTGGTTTTGCCCTGAGGTCAAAAAAAAAATATCACTGCTTATCACTGTAATTCGATAATTGTCTATAGATGATCTGTAGAATCTGTAATGGTTAACAAACTAGTAAAACTGCTGATTCTGCAGATTCTGCTGATGTCTACAGCATTAGGGCTCCGGTTAGGCTGAGGGTTTGGCTTGAGGTTAAGGTCACAGCCTTGAAAACTGAGTTCTTCAAGGGCTTTTTAAAGAAGGACCTGGTTCTGTGTGTAGAACCATGATTCTAATACACACCTATTACAACTCAATGGACTATTTGAATGCATAAATGGTTCTTTCCCTGCTTTGAAATGCAGTGCATTCATAATATATCAGTATCACATTCAGCTGAACTGTGACTTCAGTTGAATAGGTTCTGTTTTATATTTATATTTCATAAAGAGTCTGTTACATTAATAAGTGTTTTGTTGTATTTTATAGATATTCTGTTATATTAATAGGTGTTTAATAGCTGATACATTTAATAGTGAATATGTTATATGAATATTTATTCTGATTCATTTACTATATGTTAGGATACATTTAATAGATGTTCTGTTATATCCATAGGTATTCTGATTCATTTAATAGATTTTAGGGTACATTTAATAGATGTTCTGTTATATCCATAGGTATTCTGATTCATTTAATATATGTTAGGGTACATTTAATAGATGTTCTGTTATATCCATAGGTATTCTGACTCATTTAATTGATCTTAAGGTACATTTAATAGATGTTTTGTTATATCCATAGGTTTTCTGATTCATTTAATCGATGTTAAGGTACATTTAATAGATGTTCTGTTATATCCATAGGTTTTCTGATTCATTTAATAGATGTTAGGGTACATTTAATAGATGTTCTGTTATATTCATAGGTTTTCTGATTCATTTAATAGATGTTCTGTTATATCCACAGGTATTCTGACTCATTTAATAGATGTTAAGATGCATTTAATAGATGTGTTGTATTTAATAGATATTATGTTATATTCAAAGATATTCCGATACATTTAATAGATGTTGTGTTGTATTTAATAAATATTATGTTATATTCAAAGATATTCCGATACATTTAATAGATGTTCTGTACATTTAATATATATTATGTTATATTCACAGGCATTCTGGTATATTAAATGTTCAGATTCATTCAATAGATGTTCTGTTATATGAATAGGTAGTGTTCTAGTACATTTAAGAGATGTTCTGTTATATTTAATATATATTGTTATATTTAGTTGAAGTTAGAGTAAATAGATGTGTTAAATTATTTAATAGGTGGTCTGAAATATTTAATTGAAGTTCTTCTATTTTTAATAGATCCTATCTGTATTTAAGAGATGTTTAATTTAATATTAATAAAAGACGAGGTCAGTATCTACATCTATAGTACACGTAAGCATCTATAGAGAACTGCATAAAAATAATATTACTAAATTTAAGAGTGACTCTTTTTTCAGTAGGTTTGAGCTTACTAGTACTTTTTAAAATCAGCAATTCATTTATGAAAATGAAGTGAAAAAAATGTACCTATACTTGCAGTTTCTCCTAATGACCATATATGTAAGTACTGTGGTGCTCCAGCATATTTGCTGTTTCTTGTTTCTACTGTGTGCTGGTGGCAGTAATATTGTGGTTATGAGGTCTATTAGCTACAATGAGGTAAATGGGTTTTGCCTCACAGTCGTTTCGAACGGGGTCACTTCGTTGTTTCTCCATTAGCCTCATTTGAAAAACAAAAAAAACAATAAGATGGGAAGGCAGATGGGCCGGGTTGTTAACACAGCCATTTACGAAGCCGGGTGCCTTTGAGAAGGGGCATCCAGAGTGTTGTGACTTCTTTCACTTGAAGGATCTCACTGATTAAACGCTTAGGGGGCGAACGGAGGGATGCGCTCTCCCGCAAGCCGTTAGACGCACTTGACTTAATAGGAATTTCAGTTTACAGCAAAAAACATTGTTAGCTACCTCTGTGGTCTTCTCTTTCCCCCACCCTTTTCGTTTGTCATATGCATCATTTGCGGTTTGAGGAGCATTTCAGCGTCTGCAGCTGAGCTGTTTTGCATTTTGTCCAGCCGAAGCGTTCACGTGGTGTCGTTTGTGGCTTCCTGCTGGATCCTCTGGTCCTCCCGTGAACCCGGGAATGCCGTTCTTTACAAACAGGCTACAATTCTGGCTGTTTATTTTATTAGGGCTCGAGCTGCAAACAATGCGAACCCCATTAGTCAGCTGCGCTTTCGGTAAGTGAGGCGAATGTTGACATTAGAGCTGGCGTAACAATGGGGCCGGTGTTGTAATGCGCAACTCTGTGGGTGCTTCATGCACGTGAATGTGCCTTTGACTTCTGGAGGCCGGTCCTGGTGGGGTTGGGAGGGGCGGTTTTGGGCAGGGAGGGGCTGCTGTGCAGCAGAATGGAGGGTGATTCCAAGTGACACCGTCATTATGGAGCCTCAGTAGCTGAAGATCCATCCGCAAGGCAGCGCTGGAGGGGAGGGCAGTCATGTACCCCCTGGCTCCGGCGGATATGACACCTCCAGTAGTGCCTCTGGACATTGCAGATCCTGAGGGAGGACTCAACTCATGGCATTCTTAGGTTCTTCACAAGTCTGTGGCATCCTCAAAGGATTTCCCAGTGCCTCTCGGAGTGCGGACGGGCGCCGGAGCACTGTGGCTTTTTGGTTCACTTGCTTTCTGTCAGGTCAGGGTTTAGGCAGAGCTCAGGGGAGGGGATATCTTGATAAGGAGAAGGAAGAACTCCAGCCTTCGTGTTGCTTTCCAGTTGATGGCAGGCAATCTACTGTGATATAAAAGTGTTTGTAGCATTTTAATGAGGACCAGTTTAAGTCCAGTCATTTACTGGAAACCAGTCACCCTTTTTAATTGTGCTGAAATGCACATTTTTAAACATGACAACCTGGATATGTGTCATATTACATGTTTTTTATTCTCACAAACCTGTGTATTTGTTTTATATATGTGAGTGAGTGTGTGTGTGTGTGTGTGTGTGTGTGTGTGTGTGTGTGTGTGTGTGTGTTTGGCATTAATACACTTGGGATTAATATAACCCTTTTTAAGGTTGCTCTGTGATTTAGAAACATAGTTTCAATATCTAAATATTAAGATATCAGGTCCTGCAGATGATGGTTTTTATCCATTAGTATAAAATGAATATAATAATAGTATGATATATTGTGCTTTGTCCCCACTGTGGGACTAATAAAGGATTATCTTATCTTATCTTATCTTTTAAAATAAATTAAAATCAAATAAAATGAAGTATATATATTTTTTGATGGTATATATATATATATATATATATATATATATGAAATTACAGCAAACATATTATGCTACATTTTAGCTGATAATACAGAAGGAAATTGGGCAGATCTGCCCAATTTGTATATATCTATATATGACAGCTGTTTTTATTTTGATTGTATTTATTTTCTATGTATTATGTTTAAGATCTTTCTACATTATTTGCTCAGAGCATGTTGTGGGAGCACTGGACGAGGGATGACTCAGTGTAAATGTTGTAAAAATGTAAATGGCATTTTCAGTTGGCTGTATAAAGGTTGGTTCCTTACATTGAATTACAGTAGAATATAATAAGTGGAAGGTTTGGCTTCACCTTAATATTTAAAAAAAAAAAAACCTTAAATGTACTCTAGACTGATTTAGCAGTACAGTTTGTTTATGAAATATTAAATATTATATAAATAAGAAATTATATATATCAAATTGAATCAGGCTTATTGTCACATCACATAAAATAAATGTAGGTGTATAGTCCACTATGCTAATAAAAACACAAATATATACAACATAAATTATTATTATTATTATTATATTAACTTATATTTACACTATACATACATTATTCATACTCTCTATATATAATATTTACAATATATATCTGTGTGTGTGTGTGTGTGTGTGTGTGTTAACTGCATTGCTCAACCATCTTCAATATATTCAGTATTAAGGCACTGAGATATTATGGGGGTCAGTTTAAGCTGCAAATGACCCACAATTCCTTTTTTTTTTGTTTTTAACAGATATCAATTTTTATAATAATTAGTCTTTCTGATTATAACAGCTGAATTTCTGACTCCCGTCTGATCGCCCACTTAAGGAGTGTGTCTGCTTCTCATTAGTTCTGCATTTAGCTGTGCTCCTTCAGGTTTCCCCCGATCCTACCTAATCCGGTGGACGTGTGGAAACTGGAGAAAGTGGAGCCGCTCGCGCGCTGCCTGTCGCCAGCCCTCCGCAGCGGCTGCGCTGCAGAAGAGCTCCCGGCACCGTGCCTACATGTTCTGCTTTTGTTCCCACCCAGGCGGCTCGTGTGGTGGTCCTTATCCTTTGGTTTGTCCTCCATGAGCTGTAGCTTTAGAGCTGCCTTTTTTCCTGTGGTTGTTTCCCCCTCTGTTTTACCTGCACGGTGCACATCCTGGTACACACACTTATTAACATATAACAGTTTTCTTATTCAGAAGAGTTAGAAATAATTCGGACAGATTTTAACCACAGACTATATGAGTGATATCTGCCTTTCAGAGTGGCCAAAGCTCGTGTGCTTTTTAAGCATTTTGAGCATTTAGAGCATTTTATTCGCAGTTTGGAAAAAAGAAAGTGGGGAAGGAAGCACTGATGTTATTTGGAAAATCAAAATTCAAATCATAAAGGAAGAAATGCAGATTTTTAGGAGCGCTCCCCTGTTCAGGACAGGGCTGCATATCACAATAGTGCTCTAAAACCTCAGTTTTCTAAAATGCTTATTTTATAATTCAGATATTAAAACATTTATTGAAGTGTTTATACATCTTTTTAAAAGGAGAGAATCTTAGAAAGGATTTCTACCTTTAGTTTTTATCTTCTCTTATTCTTTTAGCTGTTGAATTTTCAGAATGCTGTAGTTTCTAAAAGCAGTGATGGCAGTATTCTTCATTCCTCTTTTATTTCCTTCTGCGTTTAAATACAGTTTGTTTAAATCAGCCTTTAAATGATGGGATTTTATTGAAAATAAAGGAGCTGATTCTAACGCAGAGCAGCTCCAGCGTCCAGCTCCGTCTATATTTCGGATGAGAAATTGCACAAATCGAACCTTGATGTTCGAAACCCGCCGTCAGTCTTTTATGATCACGGCTTTTTGCCTCTTTATGTGGAGCGTATATACGTACGAGCCGCGCTCCTTAAAGGCCAGCGCTCTGCTCATTTTCTGCATGCTGGGAACAATGACATTGTCTTCTCACTTCACTGCTCCTTTTCCTTCCTTTGCCTTTGAATTTGCTCACTTTCAGCCGGGGTGTTTTGTCATCCCCCCCTTCCTCTTCTCTTTTTTTTTAATCCCCCCCCCCAAAACCACCACTACCCTTCCCAGACCTCCATGGCAACGAGTCAGATGGAGTGCGGGGACCCGTCCATCCAAACATGCTTTAAATGGCTTTAAATGTTTTGAGTGAAGAGCAACAAAAGACCACGATCAGCCACGTTCTGGTGAAGCGGGAGCGGCAATAGTTTATGATCTGGATTTGAATTCTTTTTATTATTATTATTTATTTTTTATTTGTGCAGTAGTTATGGTGTGACAAATGGATTGTTGAACATAGACAGCTCTTAGGAATATTATTTGAAAGAAATTAAAATATTTAAAATTAGTTAAAAATCGTGGCTGTGTTGTTAAATATGAATTTACTGCAAACTGTAAAATTCTTTATTTAGATTAAATAAAATAAAAAACAATATTATAGTTTATATGCCTATATACAATTATTATTATTATATCAGAAATTGTGTATACAATTTAAAGTATTAAATTAGATAATAATTAAGCCTAAAATTAAACTCATCAAAATTGTACAGTTTTGTCAAATTTTATTACTTTAGCCAAAAAATAATAATCCTAGATTGGCTTTAAAACAATTGTACAACTGAAAGTGTTTGTGTGTGTGTGTGTTTGTGTGTGTGTGTGATGTTTACCTCTTTTAATCCAAACTAGAAGTATGTGTCACTGAGGACATAGTGTGTGTGTGTGTGTGTGTGTGTGTGTGTATAAAATCTCACATGTCATTTTGCTCTCTTTGAAAGTCAAACAAACAAACAATAAGCAAATAAATAAATAAATAAATGCAAATAAGAAATACATAAAATTACAATATAAAAAATTAAATGAATTAACAATAATCATTACATGTTGTTTGTCGTTACCCTGCTATCTAAACATCTGTCTGAAATTCATGTACATTTGTAACAACAGTTAATTAAAGAGAATTAATTCTGTCTAATTAATTATTATTATTATTATTATTATTATTATTATTAGCATTATTTTTAACCTTTAGAGATAAAATCCCTTTAGAAGTGAAGAAGAGAAGAGCAAAGTTAAAATATTAAACCAGATCAAAAATAAATAAATAAATAAATAAATAAAAGTTCTTCTAATTAAACCGGGAACAGGAAAAGGAGCAGGCCGTTCGGGCCCCCCTGCCCCGGTCCGACCGGAGGAGAGAGTGAGCGAGCGGGCGCGTGAGAGAAAGAGAGAGAGCGAGAGAGAGAGAGAGAGAGAGTGAGAGAGGAAAAAAATGCTTGCTAAGCTATCTGTTTCACACATGCACCGACAGAAGGTTCGATATTCATTCGATCGATGAATGAAAAGGCACAATGGCAAAATCGGACGGGGCTCCTTTTCAAATCCACATCTCCGATGTCCCCCACCCCTCCACCCCACCTCTCTCGCAGTCTGCAGTCGCGCGGCTGCTGGCGTGGCAGGCGGAGAGCAAGGGTTACATCAAGGCTGCTCCGTGGACCGTGCAAACAAGTCTAGACCAATGACCTGCTGAATGGCTCCCTTTGAAGAGCAGGCAAGTTCGGTCAGGATGAAGAGAGAATCGAGGCGGACCCGCTGTTTGAATGGGGAGCAGCCCGCGGCCGCCGGGAGGTAAGGAGGGCAGGGGGAGAGGAGGCATCTGCTTCCATGGTTACGGGCCGGGCATGGAGACCTTGCTATTGAGGAGGCTCTGTTCTCATGCTCCTACCAAGGCAGTGTCATGCATTTTAAGCGGACGCGCTTTAAGGTCCGGGGGACGGGGGTCTCCACATCAGCTCCGCCGGCTCTCTTCTCTTCTTTTGAGAGTGAAATACAAAAATGATAGCACATGGCACTTTTTTTTTTGAGGGGGGGTGGGTTTTGGGGGGGCGGGTAGTGGTATTAGGAGGGAGTGTGTCACATGATCTCAAACTGAACCAAGTTCTTATTTTAGAGGATCTTTATTTATTTATTTTTTTAAAGTCTGTCAGGGAGGTTTTGAAGATTTTGGCTTGTCTCTCTATGCATGTGTGTGTATGTGTGTGTGTGTGTGTGTGTGTGTGTGTGTGTGTGTGTGTGTTTTGGGTGGAGTGGCTTGTTTGTCTTTTCTTTTATGTTGCGAAGATGAATTGCGTTGGAAGGGAGCAGAGGTCAACGCTTCAGACTGAGAAGTCAAAGTCTTTTGTTTTTAATTTAGCGCTCGGCCTCTTCGCCCGAGCTTTTCCGCTCTCTGAGAGTGACGCTGGAAAGCCGGAATTCGGAACTCCCTTCAGCCCCACTTCTGGTTTCACTCGAACTTAAAAACGTGAGAAGTTTAAATCAAGCTTTTTATTTAATCTCACATCAGTCTAATTACCGCCTCTATCCCGACTTGTGTGCTGCTCTTTTCTTTAAAGCTTTTTGGAAGGGGTGTTTTGGTGTGGGGGGTGTGTGGGATGAGAAGTGGGGTGAGGGGGGGGTGAGTTTGACTGTGGGGGTAGTGCTGGAACGTTGAATTTGGTCATGCAGCTGACGCTTGCCCTCCCAGAGTGAAAATAGAGCGGACAGATGGCTGTCTTCTAGGAAGGGCTCAGGGCAGCGGATTTGCTCCCGGATCGTGGGAAAGTCTTGGGCTGAGTTCACCTGCTCGCCGAGCTGCCGTGGGATTAATGCCGGAGCCCGAATGAACCGCTGCGACGGGGTTCACACAAAGAGCGAGGGAGCGCAGCAAAGCAGGGCAGAGGGAGCGAGGCGCACCGCTCGCCTTTAGTCCCTCCGGTCTGTGTGGCCGGAACTGTGGATTGCCGAGGCTGGAGTCGTGGTGGATTGTGGTCATTGTTCTTGTTATCCAAAGAAATTAGAAATGCCAACCCCCCCTTTTTATTTTTTTCATTATCCCCCTCACTTTTCATGACGTTTTAGCCACTGCCCTAATCTAACTTATGTACGTTTATGCTGCTTTACCAGCGGTTGTAATGTTTTGGAGAAAAGTGCTTCACAACTTCGTTAACAACACTAAATTTCGTAATGATTTCGTAATCATAGTAATTTCCAATGCGCCCATTTCACTCCGCTGTTGCCTTAAGATGACAATATCTACAGTGTGAGATGCAAAAACGCAGGTCACGAAGGTCTCTTTGGTGAGAGTTCCAGGATATTAAATGGGACGACTGCTGCAGAAACACAGCACTTCAATTATCCGAGGTGCAAAAACCACTCAAGCCAGGCTTTTGAAGACTGTGATAATAATATGAATAACAGCATTTGTTCATATTTACTCTTACAAATAAAAGTGCTACAAAGAAAAAAGCCAGTTCTTTAAGCAAAACCATAGAAGACCCCTTTTACTCTTCCATAAAGAACCATATTGGTCAAAAAGTGTGCAGAACCCCCCCCCCCAAAAAAAAAAAACACATCTTCAATCCTTTCAAAGATTCTTGACAATCTTGCTTCTTTATGGAACCAAAATTGGTTCTTCTATGGCCTCGCTCAAAGAGTCATTGAAGCATTAACTTTAGTTTTAAGAGTGTAGGAATCCAGAGCCTCTCAAGGACGCTGCTTTGAGAGATCTTTCTTCACAAAAAGCCTCGGAACCAAAAGCGTTGACTAATTAGAGTAGAGAAATCCGCCGTTAAACTCGCAGTTAAAAACCATCAATATCGTAGAGACTAGGCCCACATTTGCTCCTCGTTCTTGTCTTGATCTTCTACATGTTTAAATTGATTACCATCGAAAGAAAAATTAGATTTCGGAAGTGGGGGGAAAATGTGGATTAATATTTAATCGTCAAAATGTCGTAAATATTTAAAAAGATCATGAGTAAACCCCGCTAAGCATAACTGATAACCGGCACCTCCTTGAACATCCCCAGCGGCGGTGTCATTAGGTGTTTGTTGTGATCGTGGATAATGGGGCTGAAAAAGGCGCCTCGCTGAATGCTGAATGCTGAATGCGCGCCGTGTGTTGTCCGACTCTGGCGTGATTCAGTGAAGTGATGTAGTAAAACACAGGCTCGCCTCGACGGGTCGGAGCGACGGGGCGAGGGGTGAGGTGCGCCGAGTGCAGCCCTCAGACACTCCTCTTCTTCTCCTCGTTCTCTCTTTTGTGTGTGTATGTCGGGGGGGGGGGACATCCTGGCACGAGATCAGGAATTTGTGCCAAAAGGGATTTAAGGTGAGGACAGAGAGGACTTTGTTAGCGGAACCACGAGAGGAAACTTGTCTTTGTGTGCTCCGTCCAAGACCCTCGCGTTTCATCAAACCGGCTGAAAGCGAGCGCCGCGAGGGCGAGGGCGTCCGTCTGATAGCGGTTTAAGAGTGCCACTGGTCCGAGTCAAGAGCACTCCAGTGAGGCCACCAGATCAAACACAAACGTTGGGCTGCCCATACAATGGCGTTTAATGGTATAGTGCTTGACTTGGTGCGTGAGTTTGATGGATTTTCAGCAACGTTTAAGAAGCCTCCTTGGAGTTGAGCTTGGACCTTCGCCACGAGCCTATTTAAACCACGGCCGTGACTTCTGAGTTTGTTTTTTGCAAGATCCTTTTCTCGAAGTACACAACGTTTTGTTGGGAGAAGAGCGGGTCTGCTTGTGTTCTTTCCCACCGGGAAGGACCGGCTCGCTCGGAATTCCAGCGGAGTTAGTCAGGCCAGTTTGTGGTCAAACTTTTGGGAACAGGTCGGTTAGCCTGAAGAAGTCCCATGTTCAACTAGCCATGTGGTCGGCAGCTCCGAGAGGTCGAGCTCGCCGCTGCCACTGGGATCACTTTCAGTCGCTAGAGATCAAGCTCTCCTTTGGAGCGGGATCAGGACAAGGCTCTAATTGGGTTACTGGGCCTCATTAGCCCTCGGTGTGCCCGTTCCTATATAAATACGCGCTGAGTCTTTTTAGTGTCGTGGCTTTGCTAACCTGTTCGTACCACTGACTATTTTTAACATGGTAATTTGCCATCGGTCTCAAAGCCCATGATCATTCATCATCGAGGGCAGCACTGCAGTAATTACACCAGTGCTTTGTTTACCCTCCATAGGACGCAGTGCTTTTTCCCATGAAAGACATCCTATGCCAGCCGTTAAAGTCCCAAACCTGCATGGAGTCTTGGCGTTGAGTTATTCACCAAGCCTATGCAGACATTTGAATCAGTGCAAGGCGTTGGGATAAGTTGGCTTACTTAGCTTATCTCGGATAGTGTCGTTAATTAAGGGACACCGACCAACAGCCTATTTCATTGCAACAGCGCAGTGGTAATTAGTCCTGTTTAATTGGCCTATCGCAGGACAGTATGTGAATTAACGTTGCCTAAAAAATTGCTGGGTTTGTAATCAGGAGATTTCGGATTGTCCTGGTGATGCCGTTGACATCTGCAGCCGCAAGTCCCAGAGAGTGGGACTACCCACCATACTCTGGTGGGTAGAACGGCCCTCCCTCTCCCCCCTATCACTCAAGCAGGAGATGGTGGTTAGTGTTCTCCTCCAAGCGCATTGAGCTTTGTGAACGATGTTGCGCTAGTGGCAGGCTTCAAAGATCTGGCTTCATGAGACTTGGAGGAAGCACATGCTGGGCTGTAGTGCAGCATCGTGTGATTGGGGGAGCCTTAGCTGGTGGGTGGGTGGGTGAATCAGAAAGGACCATACTGAGGTGGTCTGTTTCTTGCCATGTCGCCCACCCCTCACACATCCCTTGGAGTACCTTTCTGCTTCTGTGCCAAATGATGTGCCAGTTCATGGTTGTTCAGGAAACGTCAGATAAATGTGTGAGCAGTTTAAGCGTCAGGTCGTCCAGATCCAAGTTCTGAAGACGGGAAAAAGCTCGCTCTTCTGAGAAACAGAGGATCGTCGCTCGACGTTACATACCGTCAACTTGGTTTTGTTTCCTGCCACGCATTACCGTGAGTCTGTGTATACACAAACCCCAGGGAACAAAATGCAGAGGATCAGTTGCAATGGTGTGTAACCCCTTTAAGATCTTTGTTCCAAACAAAATGACCCCCCAGGGTATGTGACACTTGTCTCAATGGCCTCTTATGTGGGATTTAACGGGTTAACGGCAGACAAAAGAAGCTGAAAACATGTAACACAGCAGGGGGGCCCAGTGGTAACACCAGGCAGCCATAATCTCAACCCAGTCAGTTCCTGTTTGCTTTGCTTACAATCACGAGTCTTACACAGGGCTTGGGCTAGCGGACCACATGTCGAAGGGGAGAGAGGGGTGTGGGGGTAAACGGATTTCACCACACCTACGATATCCTGGGCTAAGTTAAGGTTTTGATTACACTCTAATACAGACTCGAGAGATAATGAAAGACAAATGTTATGACTGCGGTCTCGCGAACATAACCTGTAAACTGAAAGCCTGTGGCAATCGTTTCTTTTTTTTTAATTGACTGACTTTTTGGTCATGTGGTATTTTTGAAGGCAACCTTTGGGAAATAACAAATCTAGAAAAGACCTAATTGTGGGTAGAAGCCATGTATCATCACCGCTGCCACAGGATACCTAATGTTTGGGATCTAAGAACCTTTGGGCCAGATTTGAGTCATTTTCCCTCATAAATGACTCACAGACTATGACTGTTAAAACCCATGGCACAAGGTCTTGCATTCTAATCCCCGAACTACGTCAAACAAGGGTTTCGAAAGGGTTCTTTCAAGACAACGTTCATAGCAAGAACTGTTCTGTATAGCTCCCACAAATACGTCTGTGGCTTGTACAGTAGTGGAACCCTTTAAAGAACCCTATAGGAAAGTTTCTCCGTCATTGAAAAGAGCAGGACAGTATTCACACTGCTACAGGACACCTCCAGAAACCCTTCATGACACCTGACATAAACCTTTGTTGACGTTTGTAACTGGCATCGGTTGGCATAGCCAGTACTGAGATGATGTGGCATCATTACTGACCGAGAAAGACGCTTGTTGGAATAAGCGGTCACTCGTCATGGCACCATGTAGGCTTGAGAAACAGTTCTATATACCGGATAACCGTAACCGTAAGCTCTGGCGGTAACACTTTTAAGAACCTCTGTAACCAAAAAAGTTTTAGGTCTCTATGACCATTAAAGATTTTTATTAGTATCCCACCTCTGACCAGTTACACAGCAAATCAGCCAGTGTTGAAGCAGCACAGTTAGTGTTAAATTATGCTGTGAGTTAGCGGCGTAGCTTTAACACGGAAACTCTTTTAATGGTGTTGATAATGAAATATAAACTAGAGCAAATTCTCAGTTTAAAAGCTGACCAAACAAACAAACAAATAAAAGGTTTTGTTTTGGAAAAGCTAATTAAAAACAAATAAACAAACAAAAAAACTATTTCTCAGCACTGGAATTGATTTATTTTTTACAAATTCTATGATTTAATATGATAAATTCAGTACATTAAAAAATGTTTTGTACGTTTATATAAAAAAGAAGTGTCTAAAAATGCTAAAACGTGCTTTATGTTAATATAAAATGTAATATTTGATTGTTTTCTTTTCGCACAATTTGAAAGCTCCACCTAATCTTTAAATTGTGTAAATTCTTTAGAAAAAAGGTCCAAAATTGTTGCAAATAAAATGATATATTTTTATGATATGTTATGCTATGTTTATGCAATTATATTAACGTCTTCTACAAGTTAAAAAGATTTGTTGCTATTTTAGAAATAAGAGGTTATGTTATGTTATGTGCTTAAAATGATTAAATATTCCCATTTAAAGCTTATAGTCTAATTTAGAAAGCACGTCAACGACAAGCTGTAAGAGACCAACGACCAATTACTTTAATTTATTAAAATCTTTACTATCTAATGTTCTAATATACTGCTGCAGTATTTTATTATTTACTAACAAAATCACTAAAACTGTTTTTTACCATACAAAATATGTTCAAGTGTGCAAATAACCTCAAATAACCTTCAGGATCAGGACAAAATACCATTGTATCAATGCAGTGCTAACAGCACTATCCACCTGGCAGTGAATTGTTGTGGCATACCACTAACTAACCGGCTAGTTCTTCAGTACCAGTTGTTTAAGGAATATAATTACCATATTTCATTGCATTTTATTCCTATTATAATCTCTTATTCGGTTATAAAACTCTCTCTGTGAATGTACTGAGTGTGTTGGACCATTTTGCCCCACTTTGAAGGTGCATTTACGTTGTATACACTGTATGCATTGTATCTCCTTGTTTTCTGACAGCGGGAAAGCGTGTATATTGTGCTGTTGTACTGTTTAGTCCCTAACGTCACCACCATATAACCTCTACCAGTGTCTCTAATGTGTGTGTGTGTGTGTGCTCTCATCAAAACACTACTTCATGCACAGACTAGTTACATCTCTCCTGACTTAGGAGGCTTTTCTCGTTTTCGTTATTTTCGGTCTACGAATCCAAAGCAATTTTGGTTCTGCAGTTTCCTGCACAGTGCAGAGGCGAATGATAATTATGCCTTTGCGTATAATTCCTGCTGCGGCCTGCGAGTGTTTCGCTGAATCTGCAACATTTCAGGCGGCGGGAAATGCCAAGCTTTTTTAATGCTTAATTCTTTTTATCTTAGCAGTAGAGTTATGGGGTTTTAGGAACGAGGGCTTCAAAGTAGGATGCTTAAAATGTAAAGAGCAGTTTAAGACTGCTGCCTGTAGGCTTGCGCAAGCTCTGCAGGCTCATTAGAGCCACTGTGAATAAAGACTAGGCCTTATATTATGCAAAAATTGAAGAAACTAATTGCTAATAAGAAATGAGTTTTATGTGGGAACTGAAAACTAAACACTGGCCCAGATTCAGAACCGCCCATATGTGAACGCTAAGCTGTTGTAGTTTTAGTGACGTCACAAGAAACAGTGCTTTTACACGTATGACACATATAAATCATTGTTGTCATGCAAAAAAACTTACTTACAGCTTTACAAGAGAGGAATAACCTTCTTAACCTTCAGTGGAAGTCAGTGCAAAAAAACAAACCAAAAAATGGAGCATTTCTATTGGTCGATTGTTCATGAAATTTGGACACAATGCCAATGCAGAACAGTGGAGAGACAGTGCATGTGACAGTATGTTAGACGGTTGGTGTCTATTATAACAACACCATCTCAACTCCCCAGCTGGGCAAACACCACACCCCTCTACACCAAGAATATCCTTGGGCAAGCCTCCTAACTCTACACTCTGCTACCTGTGTGACATGAGTCGAGTGTAAGTCCCTCTGGATAAGAGCGTCTGCCAGATGCCATGAGTGTAGTACATAAATCCGCAAATTTAACCGACAGCAGTTTAAGCCACGCCCCTTTTTGAATCAGGCCAATCCGAACTGAGCTTAATTCTGTTTATCAGTTTAAGGGATGAAGAGGGGTTGGATTAAAGGGTAAGTTGGACTGTTTCTGTTATATAAATCCACACAAACAAGTTTATCAAAACTGAAAAATTCCAAAATAAAATGTGGGATCGGAGCTCTTCAAATGCTCAGGGTTCGAGCAACCTGAGGTTTAAAAGATCAGAAATGAAAAGGTTATCTTGTGAAAAGGTGCACAGATCTCTTCTTTTGAGGTGTTATTGAGAAGCGTGGATATTAATATATGCGCCGGTTCGTGGGTTTGGCTTATTGAATGCCTCTCTGTAATTACAGCTGATTGCTTCACAAGAGCCTAATTACAGGCTTAAATGTATAACGTTATTTTTTCCAAAGGCTTAATACTAATTTAGGTAATTTTTTGACGTTTGGTTTCCATTGTCTGTCAATAGCTGCGACAAGGAGAGGTTGTACTGGGGATTATCTAAGGAAACACACTCTGAGCAGGCGCGATTACAGACGCCTGTCATGAATGTTCAGCTTGGAAATAGATTAATCTAAAGGGCTGCTCGGCACAATGCATCATTCCTCCACTTCTTCCACTTTGCAGCTCTGTGGAGCTCTGTACAGCTCTGTACAGCACTGTGCTGCTCTGTGCAGCTTTATGCAGCTCTGTGCAGCACTATACAGCACTGTGCAGCTCTGTGGAGCTCTGTGCAGCACTATACAGCACTGTGTAGCTCTGTGCAGCTTTATGCAGCTCTGTGCAGCACTATACAGCACTGTGCAGCTCTGTACAGCACTGTGCAGCTCTGTGGAGCTCTGTGCAACACTATATAGCTCTGTGCAGCTCTGTACAGCTCTGTGCAGCTCTGTACAGCTCTGTGCAACACTATATAGCTCTGTGCAGCTCTGTACAGCACTGTGCAGCTCTGTGGAGCTCTGTGCAACACTATATAGCTCTGTGCAGCTCTGTACAGCTCTGTGCAGCTCTGTACAGCTCTGTGCAGCTCTGTGGAGCTCTGTACAGCACTATACAGCACTGTGCAGCTCTGTACAGCACTGTGCAGCACTATACAGCACTGTGCAGCTCTGTACAGCTCTGTGCAACACTGTATAGCTCTGTGGAGCTCTGTGGAGCTCTGTACAGCACTATACAGCACTGTGCAGCTCTGTACAGCACTGTGCAGCACTATACAGCACTGTGCAGCTCTGTACAGCTCTGTGCAACACTGTATAGCTCTGTGGAGCTCTATACAGCACTGTGTAGCTCTGTGCAGCTCTATTCAGCTATGTGCAGCTCTGTACAGCACTGTGCAGCTCTGTGCAGCTCTGTGTAGCTCTGTGTAGCTCTGTACAGCACTGTACATCACTGTGCAGCTCTGTGTAGCTCTGTAGAGCTCTCTGCAGCTCTGGATACTGGGTTTTTTTTTGTTAAAGGTGTAAATGTTGTTGATTTTTTTGTTGTCGTTTAAGCTTACCTTCTGTGGACACTGGCACAGGAAAAGCTTCAGTCACGAGGCTCGTTTCCCATAGCAACCCGTAATCCTGTCTGGAAGTGATGAGCTGCTCTCCAGTATCAGCAACACCACATTCTCCCGAAGTCGCCGTCGTATTTTACATTTTTTTACCAGCTTTGAGTAGAGCTTTCTGTAGTGGGCGGGGTTTATGGAAATGATGTAACAGTTTGGGGGTTTTGGAGTTGGAGCCCGTTTTCCAGCCCTGTTTCGGTTCTGCTGGATGTTCTCTTGTAGGAGGAGCAGCAGTGTTTGAGGTTCACGGTTTATGCCAAGCTGTTTGTTGAACAGCTTTAATGAATGCATAGGAGCTCATCTCTGCGCAGCCCTTTATTCATCATGTTCTCAGCTAATTCAATTTCTTCTGCACCTCCGTCGGCCCGCCTGCGTTCGGCTGCTTTTTCCCCGGCTATTCTAAAAATGAAGCACCGGTAATTAAAGTCCAGCCTCATTTAAATTCATTTTAATTGTCCAGGTCAATTACGATGATGCTCTCTCAGGCTGCGTTTAATGCCGTTTCTATCGATCTCAGACAGTGTTTTATGAAGTCACATGGCAGGGTGGTGGTGGTGGGGGTGGGGGTGGGGGTACGTTTATGCTTTCCAAAGTTGGACGCTTCGGAATTCATAACGCATCGACCAGTGTCATGACGTTAAAGGCACCGTGTCTGCTGGTCGCTCATGCTTAGCAGTGTTTGGCCAGGTAATCAATGCGCGCCATTCAGAAACTGATTAAGCCTTGTGTTTTAATTGAACGGCCCTTTTATGTTCCTGACCCTGCAAAAAAAAAAAAAAAAAAAAGACTCTTCGTCGTCGCTGGTTCTATTGAACGTGCTTTAAAAGAGGCCTTAGCCTTAGCCTGAGCCCCTCAAAGAGATGACTTCCCTTCTCAAAGTCGGTATTAATTAAATTAGCACTGCATGCTCATGCTGTGACACTGTTATAAGGGACCTCTCCCTTAATAGACTGATTTCTCACCACTAATGGAGCCCTTAACTACTCCTGATTGTCTCCAGACAGAGAATATGGGTTAAACTTGTGGTGCAACCTTGCTGTGCTCCACCATCAGCCCCCCACCACCACCCTAAAGTAGTAGTTTGCCGTTGGATTGGGTGTGAGCTATTCCCACAGCGAGAAAACTGCCTAGCAACACTCGCACTGGGGTTAAGATTTCTTTGTATGTAAATACACGAACGTAAACCGAATAGTGGTCGTTTCCCGCGGCAACGCCGGAACCAACGTACTGCCGGTTTAACGAGGAGTCGTTTGCTTGGTGGACTGCGATTGGCCGTGTGTATATGTGTGTGTGTGTGTTTGCAATAGGTGTCATGCACCAGCTCTCTCCTTCCCTTTTTCCCTTATCAACAGCCCAGTTTCTGTGTCTGGCCCCGCCCACTGAAGGCAGCTGCAACCAATGGGTGTCGCTGGAGAAAGTGTCTGCTTAGTCTGGGTCTGTGCTGCCGGAGTGATTGGCAGCCGGGTCAAACAAAGTCGTTCTCTTGGCTCGTTGCCTGGCAAACCTCTGCAAACATTTAAGGAAGAGGTAGACGGCTCGGCCCTCTTCCCTCTTCCACTGATGCCGGGGTTTTCAAAGACCCCTTGCCCTCCACCTCATGCTCCGCCTTCTCCACAGAGGCTTGACCCCGAAAATCAGGGCGCTTTGCAGCTTGTTATTGCATTACATGTAGAAGGACTGCGTATCGTCCCTGACAAGTCAAAAGCTTTCTATATATATATATTTTTTTTTTTTTTCCTTTTACTCCACTTAAACCACCAGCTGTTCCTCTGTGAACATGTCCTGAGGAGTGGACCAGTAGAAATTTACTGACCCAAATATACGGTCTTGACCAGATTTTCTGTGGCCTGCTTGGAGAACCACATAGAAGTATTGATACATAATACAAATAATACAAAGGGTTCCTTAATGTTTTTTTTTATTATATATAAAAAATATATATATTGTAAAATATATCATATTATATATTATATATAATTTATATATATATTAATCATTGCTTTATAAAACAAATATTTACAGTAAGAGTCATATTTACAGTCATACCTTTTAATGGAGGTTGATAAATAAATAATAAATAAATAAAGAAAAATAATTATTGAATTCTTTATTTTTAAATGTTTATTTCTGTAAATATTCTTTATTGCATATTTTATAAGGTAGCTTTTAAAAGGGTTCCATAATTGTCATGAATCAGTTATTAATAATAAAAAAATAATTTCTATTTCTAATATTCCACATGCTACACTGCTTTCAGTCCAGTTAAACAAGATTAAGCCCTGTTTATAAATAAATAAATAAATAAATAAATATAGATATATATAGATATATATAGATAGATAGATAATATTGATCTTTATTATATATCCAGGAAGGTATGAGTGGGTTTGTTGGGAAACCTTTGGTGTGTGGCTTCATTCTAGAGACATTTGTCCAGTCAGAACTGTTTCACCGTGTTGAAACCGTCTGAAGATCTTAATGCCTCTTAAAAGCCGCCTTAAAAGAAGCCATTAAAAGAAAAGATTATGAAGACCTTTTCTGAGGCCTGAGGCCCTGTTTTAGTAAAAACTGTAAAAGCTCTGGAAATGTATTTTTGAAATCCACCAGTGATGGAGGGGTACGTCCCGGGGCGTATTAAGAAAAAGTAGTCCCCAGTTTAACACATTTTTAGCCAAATCACAACATTTTAGCCAAATCACAGTCAAAGAAGACACGTTTAGTGGGTTTGGATAGTAAATGAAATGGATGCATGGTCTACATTGTAACGTCTGATTCCTTTCACCACCACTGTAAAGACGTCTCTCTCAGTTTCCCCCCGACCTCCCTTCCCCGTCTGAATGACCGTTCACGATCATTAATGAAAGGTTCGTCTGGCTAAGTTTCTCTCCTGGCATTCTTGCCTCCCGACACGCCTCCTTTCTTCTCTTCTTGCAGCACTTTTGTCTCTAAACTCGCAGCAAAAAAAAAAACAGCATTTTTTTATGTTTGCATGCGGGGTCAGGGCTCCCAGATGTGTCTCACAGCTGGAATGACCAGCACTGCGCCAAAAAAAAAAGAAAAAAAAGCTTTAACCTGCGCTCCGTCCTTACCTTGCTTGAGGCAACATTAAATTAGTGGTGATGAAGCCCCGTTGCACATCTATTTGGCTTTGAGACAAAAATAACAGCTTCTCCCTCGTGGACCCTCTAGAATAAGAAGCGGATATAATGTTCCCCGGGAGCTTTACAGCCAGCCGGCCTGCCTTTCCTTCTTTTTTTTTCCACCCAAGATTAACAAGGCATGTAAAAATAATGTTTGACATTTCGTTTTCACCGCGAATGATACGGCTCAGACATGCAGGAAGGTCACTGATACGCGCTCTCCTGCAGGATTGCGGTGCAGCAGGGACGTCCAGACGGACGGGAGCAGCCCAGACAGGCTCTGAAGCGCTGGGCTGGTCTTTTGATTTGATGTATACAGCGGCAAGGCAAACTTTTACCGGCTTTAGATGATTACGACTAATAGCTTAATTGCAGCAGAGGAAAAGCAGGGGCTGTCGGCCGCCCCTGTGCCGCTCCGTCTGGGCCACCCCTGCAGTGTCCACAGAATGCACTTGGTTTGTCCCACTGATGGAACGCTGCATTACGGCTACTTCGCATTACGGGGTGTTACATCTGTCTGATGCGCTATTCCCCCCTGTCTGGTTTGCAGTGGTTTCTCCTGTCCCACGGGAAAACCTTCCTTCCTTCCTTTTTTTTTTTTTTTGGTCTGCGTTGAACTTTGACCCACGCCTCCTGCTTCTCTGGATATGAAATTGCTCCTTTTTGAAGTGTTGAGGGTGGAGTAGGCGAGGCAAGTCAAGGCAAGGCTTGAGTTTATTTGTATAGCACAATTCATACACACAGGTCATCCACAGCGCTTTACATTAGCAGATCAAAAGGATGTAAAAGAAATAGAGAAATAGAAATGATATACAATTAAAATATAAAAGATATTAAATTTAAATACATTTAAGAAGAACAGCTCTAGAGGTCAACTGGTTCCATTTAAGAGCAGAATGGAGCTGAACAGCGTCTCTCATGATGTCCACTGCTCTGAGAGCTCCACTCGGCTCATATCACTGCAGCGTTAAGCATATTTTAGACCAGTAACACCATCTTCAGGCCTGTTTAGTAACATACTGGTAGCCAGTGGCAGGGTTTCAGACTGGGGGTGAATCACACAGAGCTGTTTTCATGGCCTTTTTGGGAGTCCTGATAGAAAGCCAGTACAGGAATCAGCCCTCCTAGTTTCTCCAGGTCTCCATTCCTGATGTTCGTCTAGTAGCTGCTTTACCATGACTGCACAAAACTACAACACCAAGGTTGCAGTGCTAGTTCTTTAGATGTAAGGGCTCTCAAATCTTGACAGGCAGCCCAAATAAAATACAATCTTTTAAATAATATTTGTATTCAACAGCAGAAGTTTCTCGTGATAGGCTAATGGCTCTTTACTACCAAGTGTTTCAAGTGGGCCTGTGGTCGTATGAAAAGAGGATGGAGGATCATCTGCATAGCTGCGGTACAGTATCACATAGTCTTGTGGGATCTGGGCAAGAAGAAGCATGTATGAGTTAGAGAAGAGCTGCCCGAGGGTTGATTGAGGGGGGTGAAGCGGAGGCTTTTGACTGGATGTTAACAGATTAAGGATTAAGAGGTAAAGTCAATATCATTATCAGTATTTCTTTCACAGTCCTTTTAAACATTTTAGACCCCTTAATCTCTTAAAGGTAAGACTGATATATGTAAATGTGCTTGTTTCTGATTGGCCACCTCATTACAAAAGCAGCCCAGATTGAAACACTTATAACAGTGTGGGTTATGAAGGAGCCAATCTGCCATATAATGAATAGGCTGGTCAATGCGAAGGTTTCTGGCGTCACGCGAGCAAGTCCGAGTTTCCATCAATGAGCTGCGGAAGGAACAGTGTGTTTTCCCCCGTATCCTTTGTATTTCTTGTATTTCTAAAGTGTCTCAGGTGTCAGGCGGACACCTGGTGTTCTAACCGCTGCATATGATAGCCATCTATGCTATCTAGTCATCTAGCACCGCAATTTGGTTCTCGTCACATTGTCTCAGATTCTTATGTCAGATCATTTGTCTCGCTTCCAACACACAGCCTTCTAATATGTAGCTCCCACCTCTTGACAGATCACTTCATCTGTCAGTGGTACTAATGTAACGGCTGATTGGCGTGTATTTACTTGTATATGTGCATCGACAGCAGTCGGGCCTCATGCATGTCCATAAGAAGAAAAAAAACAGTGTGATCTATCGCTGTATAAAAAAAGCACTGTGCCGCCTTTGCTGTTGGATGCGCTGTTGGATCGGCTCTGGGCATTCATTTTTCACTCTGTGGATCACCTCTGTATATTTTTTTTGTGTGTTGAAACCCACAACCTGTCTGAACCCCTTAGAATTCATCAGCCTGTTTCTGTTACTGTGCCTTTAGGATGGCTACGTGTACATTTCTACATGAGCTCTGTTCTGATTGGCCTCACTGGTCAGAAAGCAGTCCATGAATGGGTGGAGCTAAAATCCTGCAGGCTGGATTGGGCGGATATATATGTAAATGCAAAACGAGCTGTTTTTGCAGCTTAGTATCCATATATGAACTGAATGGACAGAAAAGGTAGTTTTTGAAACCTCTGCAGTGGTTTTCTACCGTATGAAAGACATTTAATGCCAAAAAGTGAGGAAAATAAGTTTTTTAAAAGACTTTGGCCCTTAGGGGAAAAAATATGATGTGCTCCTTTAAAGATAGATTTTGTAGTGTATGTGTGTGTTTGTGGATGTAGTACATGATAAAATAGATCAACTCTGTTTTCCCTTGCTTTTATTTTTTTAGAACGGGAGGAAACAGAACGGATTAGCGTTTAACTGACCGTTTCCACGCTCAGCATCGGTGTTTCTTAATCAGTGTGGAGGTGAGGAGGCAGGGCGCACGCGCTGCGCTTTTTGATTTAAGGCTGAATCATGTGGGGGTGGGGGGCGAGGTGGCGGGCGGGGGGTGCTAGCACATGTAGAAGAGGGTTTTAAGTGCATAAATCAGATTGCGCTCCTCGCTGAATGGCGAACCCTGTGTGAGTCATGTGGCCTGTCATATGGCTGAGTTATCTGAGTTATCAGTATGAACCTCTTGACTTCTGGATGCTGCAGAGAAGGACATGTCGGGGTGTGTTGAGGAGAACCTATGATTCATCAAACCTCAGGTCGAATTTATCCTCAAGTCTGCACCTTTAAGCCGCTTCCTTTCCGCAAAGTTCAGCGCTGTCGGAAAGAAACCGCACCTGATGATTTACACACACATCTTTCCGTGTCGTTCCTGTAGGCCAGCGTACAGCGCTGCCCGTTTTTCCCCTCACTGCAGGATTTCAGGTACCTCTCTCTGCTCTCCTGTGTTTGCAGGGCTTTAACCCGGCAGAATTCAGTCGTCGCTCATCCAAATTTGGAAACTTGACGACTGTTTTTATCCAGGTGAATGGAGGTAGGGGTTTCCATCAATACAACACAAATATAGTCATTGTATTTACTATCCAGGGACCACCAGTGTCTTCTGAGTTTTATACAAAACGTTAATCACGATTCACAATAACATTCTTGGGGACTACTTTTTGCCGCACCGCGCCCAGCATGCGCCCCTCCACCATTTTAATAACTTTAAACATGCAGTCTGAACCCAAAAGCTTCTCAAAAGGTGCTCAAAGTGTCTCAGGTGTCACACAGCTTATTTATAACCGCTGCATATCATAGCCATCTATGCTATCTAGTCTATCTAGCATCGCAATTCGCTTCTCGTCATTTGTCTCGCTTCCAACACCCGACCTTCCACTTGCTGCCTAATATGTAGATCCCACCTCTGTCAGTGGTACTAATGTAACGGCTGATTGCCGTGTATTTACATCTATATATGCATCAGCAGCAGTCGGGCCTCATGCATGTCTTCCATAAGAAGAAAAAAACAAGGCCTATTCTCCCGCGCCGCCTTTGCTGTTGGATGCGCTGCTTGATCGGCTCTGGGCGCACACAAGAACCCGCACCAGCAGAACCAAACCCATATCCCTTATTGTTCACGCCAAATCGCCTCACGCCGCCAGTGAACTCTGCGAAACAACCGTACGCAAGCGCAAACAGAGCGAGCTTTTGCGTAAACAAGCAGCGCCGTCCTACACCGTTCCGAGAAATCTGAGGCATTTCGCCTCGGCCAGAATTCTTTCCCATGATCCCGCATGCTGCTCTGTTGGCAGCGGGAGCAGAATGGAGGGAAGTGTCCACTCAGATGCTATCTGTCCGTGCAGGCACAAAGGCAGACGGGTTCAGGGTAATTGAATCCACATATCGAGTGTTGTGGGCCAGATTCCACAGGGCCCAGAGCTGGCATGTGTGTCTCTCTCTCGCTCTCTCTCTCTTTCTCTTGTTCTCCGCTGAGCGTCCGTCTGAAAGCCTCGCTGCTGTTACTGTACCGATCGCCCGGCGGGTGGGTGGGTTGGTGGGTGAGAGGGGACATGGCCATGAAATAGTCCATATGCTTGTCTGACAAAGCGGGAAGACCTCTCCGATGCTCTTCTGCCAGTTAAGGAAAGAACTGAAAAGGCCGAGCATACCGGCGCAGATTCCCAAACACTCAAGCTGACGATTGGACGCAGTTATTTCCAGCGGTGCGGGGCACCGAGTTCAAAAGTGGGGTGATTTAAGGTAAGCATTTCTGCTGAATGGAAACTAGATCCCAGTGTGACAGGAAAAAAGCCACCTTTCAAAATAAGCTTAGCAGTACAAGTCCTCCAGGAGGGCCCCTCCTAATTCATTTCAGCTGTGATTTAGTCCTCTCTCCCTGACACGACCGCTGCCTCCTATTCAGTAAGAGTTTCAGACGAGGACTGCTGATCTAAGTTTGTGCTTTCTGACTGTGTTTATTAGAAAATGAAAGCAGAAAGAAGTCCTGGACCTGCTTTGGCAACCATCTGGTGCTGCGGTCGTCGAGCAGAGTAGATAAAGGGTGGTGTCGGCCATGCTGCTACAAGACCGCGTCGGGTGAAACGCCCCGTCACGCCCGTGGCTGCGAAGGCGGCTTTGAAGAACTACCACATTGTGAGAAATGTAGGAGTTACTGGAGTTAACATTAGGAATAAACCGGTCCATTCGAATCAATGCTGCATGTTTGATAAGAATAGCGATGCTACCTAGTCAAAAAGCTAGCTGTCCAATGAACCAAAGGATGGGCCACTATTAGCTAGCATATGGAAGGGAGTGTTGCTCGCTTTACCGATCAATTTAGAAAATCCATCATCCTTTAACCGTTCAATCGGCATTCAGGCAACACCTACCAGCACGTCCGTCTCCAGACGTGGTCGCCATAGCGCTCGGTCCCAATACAGCTTGTTGGGAAATGTAGTTCACTGCCTGCAGTTACTGGAGTTAGCTTTAGCACGTTGTGACAGAAATGAATCGTTCCGTTTGCATCGCTGTATATTTGATAAGGGTACTGCACGTCTTAATGGACAGTCGCTGTACTTACGGCACAGAGCGATGAGATGCTAGCTAGCATAATAGCTAGCTAAAGCTAGCTGCCCAAAGAACCAATGGAGAGGCGACTACTAGCTAGCATATGGAACGATGAGAAACAAGAGTTGCTCGCTTTACCGCATGATTTAGAAAATCCACCGGCCAACGCTTTTCACCCTTTTACCTAAAAACCCATCTCCAGATGCGGTCGCCATAGCGCTCAGCCGTAATACCACTTGTTGACGATAAAAACCTTGGTGCTGACGGCAACAGACACATACAGATGAATATGTTTTAGGGGGTACGATCCCCTAGTAACATGGTTACCTTTCCGGCGTGATACCAGATGGTGCACTGTTCTACTGTGCTGCAGCACTTCCACAACCTTTGGAGAAGACTCATAGGTTAGCTGGAAAGGCAAATCCAAACCCTGTTTGATTGTGAAAGACCTTCTTCAGGATGATTCATCAGGCTCTGGACTGGTGGTGCACTGTTCCACTGTGCAGCAACACCTGCACTACTGTGACCTTTATGGAAGAGTCGTCACAAGAGGACCTTTCCTGCTTTCCATGATGTGGGCTTGTGTCTTCTCTAATGCTGAGCTAGCACCGACCCGTCTGACCTTACAGCTAACCCTCCTGTCTCGTGGCACTGCTGGTTAGGAAGGTGTACCTATCCAGTGTTGTTTTACAAGTCGTGGTCAGGTGTTAAGTGTGGGCTATCAAGTGTCCTCAGTGTCTGGGAGTTAGCCAGTGATGGCAGGAGTCTCTTTAATGGTCATTAATTAAATATTTTTTTTCTGATCATTTCAAATGGACAACAATTAATAGTAACACTTTAAATGCAGAATCAAATAATTATTGATTAGGCATTTAATACATCACTGATTACCCATGATTGATACACTATATGGACAAAAGTATTGGGACACCTGCTTGTTCATTGTTTTGTCTGAAATCAAGGGTATTGAAAAGAGTTTCTCCTGCTTTTGTTGGAGTAATTGTCTCTCCTGTCCAGGGAAAAAGACTTTCTGCTAGATTTTGGAGGAGCTGTGAGGATTTAGCCCTCTAACACCTGGCATTAGATATGTCTTTATCCCAGAGCATATGTACTGTATGTACTAGCTAACTAACATAGAGCAGCAGCGTGAGAACTAGTGCTTGTGCTTAATTATCTATTAATTAATCTACGGTTTTATTGCAGCACTTTCCCCCTGTTGGGCAGTCTTGAGTGGAACACAGTGGTTTAACTTCACTGGCTTACAACAGTTATACCATTTAATTACTCCTTTCTTTCTAATAATTAACCATTCATTGCTTTGTTGTGCAAAGTGACGAATATTGTGCTTAATTGCTATCTACTGGTTTGGTAACTTGTGAATCTGGCAGTTCTTTACAACCCTACTCAAATATTTTTAATATTTGACATATATGATATCAAATATTAATCAAAAATAATATATTTAATATCTGATATATTCAAATAAATGAATATTGTTCTGCCATGTTGGCATTTTGGAGTCCTTGGGGTATATAGTGAATCCTTAGGGTATATATATATATATATATATATATATATATATATATATATATATATATACAGTGTAAGGGTTAGGTTGTGGCCAGATAGGCTGCTGAAGATTAGTAGATAAGGAGGCTATACAGGAGGCTATAATTCCCAATTCAGTAATTCCCAATGAAACTCTGAGTAATAACATTAATCAGATCATGGACAATTGATCAGTAAGCAGCAGTTAATGAGTAAATGAGCTCAGAACGAATGCAAAGCTAAAGTAACTGCACTCAAATACTAATTACTGATTACTGCACAGTCCATATTTAGTCAGCAGATAAGAGCAAACAACAAATAGTCCACTAATACATAAATAATAGCTCTAATAATCAGTGACTTAGCAGTAATTAGTTCCTTTAATAATTAATACTGAACTTGCGACCCTTCATGCAAATGTTACTTATTTATAAAAACTGTTCACTTCAAAAAATATGACAAATATGTATGACGCTGCTCACGCTGTGCATTAAATCCAGTTTCCCAGGACTAATCATGCTGAAATATGCAGTGGCTGAATAGATAGTCATCATATCGCCCAGCCCTAGTGTCAGTATCAGGAAAGTAAATTTGGTATCGGGCCGTTTATGGCGTCTGATGTGAGAGCAGCAGCGGGGTTCATTGACATTAATAACACAAAATAAAAGAAAATTGAATGAAATTTGATGTAGAAACCCGCTGAACCTTCATCTCCCAGCCGAAGGAACTGAGCTGTTTTAATGGGCTTGTGAAATACGCTGGTGCTGCAGCGTTCTGCTAAGATAGTCATCCTGCAGTGAGTCACGACGTACGCAAGCAGTGGTTAAGATTCAGCTCAGACTGCCACAGCCTGAGCGTTTGCCTCACCTGCCGTCTGCAACCAAAGCAGAGTCTCGACACCAGGACTTTCTGATCCACGTTACTGCCCACATTTAACTGCAAGACAGACGATATACACAGGGATCGGCCATAACATTAGTACCACCTGCCTAATATTGAGTAGGCCCCCCTTTGTACCGCCATAACAGATCTGAGCATTCGAGGCATGGACTTCACAAGACCTCTGAAGGTGTCCTGCTGTGGTATCTGGCACCAAGACGACAGCAGCAGGTCCTTTATGTCCTGTAAGTTGTGAGGTGGGTGGGGCCTCTCTGGATCGCATCAGTGAGCTATAGGTGCCCATAACCCTGTCGCAGGTTTGCCAGTTGTCCTTCTTTGGAGCACTTTTGGTAGGTACTGACCATTGCATTCCAGAAACACCCCACAAGACATGCCTGATGTTTTGGAGATGTTCCGACCCAGTCGTCAAGCCATGCCAATAGATAATTGTACTGTACACTTTGACCCTTTGATAGATAATGTTTTTATTTACTGACTGTCAGTGGTGATGATAATGTTATGGCTCATGCACTAGAGCTGCTGGATAATGAAAATGAACACACAAATGTCCTGGAACGTCCTGGAAAGTCCTGAAAACCAAACCAAAAATTTAACCAAAAGTTTAGGGACAGTTTTTCCAGTCATGGAAACTGGAAATTGCTGGAAATATATATGTGATATCCGAAGAAAGGTTGAGCTGTTGAGCCATAGACGGGTGCCAAAATTGTTGGCCTTAATTGGACACCAACAGATGTACTGAAGAATTTGCATCTTACCGAAGATTTTTTATACCGAACTTTTTGCAACACGTTAGATGCACGTTAAGCAAATGAAGAATGATTATGCATATGAGCTGCAGAAGTGTCTGAATTTGGTGGACGAAAGTGCGTAACCAGAATACCAAGAGGCTTTCAGTCTTGGGCTGAAACTCTGATATTTCTTTTAGGGGGTTTGGGATTTTTGCCCAATTTGGCCTCCAATTTTCCAGCTATGTCCAGTTCTACAAGGACTGGCCCAACACACGATGCTGCAAGAGTGGGAGAGTGACGGCTAGAAGGTACACTGTTTCCTCTGAGACACCTGCAGCTAGCAACTGTCGCTGGATTGGATCTCGGCACACTTAGGAGTTCGTTAACTGCCACTGAGTGATACGTGA
Organism: Salminus brasiliensis; assembly: GCF_030463535.1. NCBI lineage: Eukaryota > Metazoa > Chordata > Actinopteri > Characiformes > Bryconidae > Salminus > Salminus brasiliensis. The sequence continues at coordinate 3,970,751 of NC_132893.1, forward strand.
GACCGATGGCTCTAGTGCTCTCTTAGTCTCCTCCTCAAGCAACAACTTGCATTCTCAAAGTTGTAGGGCTAACGCTTAGACAGTTGCGCCACCCAAGAGCCCCGAGACTAAGACATAGGTCTAGCCAGTGCTCATGAACTCTAAACTACACTGAAACCTCAGCCTCAGTTTCTGAATTTGTGTGTGTGTGAATGTGTGTATGGGTTTGCAGTCACTCTCATTTTTAACAATATGGAAAGGTGTTGGCACGTTTGGAGGCTGAAACCGGAGCGCTGGCTGGCTGGCCGGCCGGCCGGCCGACCACGAACACGAGATTGACTTTGGCCGGAACGGAGCATTCCTATTCTTCCTCACGAAAGCCAGCGCCTCACTCCTGCACCCATGTGTTGATGATGGGCGCTGTGCCAGGTGGAGGTTGCCATGACTCCCAACACTACCCCTTTTCCTTCCCCTCCCACCATCCTTTGCCCCCCCCCCTTCCTTTTTTTTGGAAGGTGCTGTATTTTTCGGGGTGGGCAGGGCTAAGGGTTTTGATTTAGACAAAAGATGTCTTCACAGTGTCCGCGGAAACGCTCCGCTGGAATGCTCTTGCTTTTTCGGTCTGGCGCGGAGAAACCATGTGACCTTATGGCAAAGGGTTTTTGTTTTGGTGCCAGGACAGGGAGAGAGAGCGAGACAGAGAGAGAGAGAGAGAGAGAGAGAGAGAGGCGGGGTGGCGGTGAGGGGCTGGGAGGGGGGTAAACTTGGAAAGCAATGCCAGGGAGAATTTCTTTTTTCTACCCTGTCTTTGGATTGCTGAGAAAATGGCGGATGGTGCAGTGCAGACTTTTACCTGAATTCGGCGAGATTTTTTGAATCCGGTTGGCTTTTTTATTTTTTTTTGGTTCGCTAACTCTCGCGCTTTGTCTTCGCATTGAACCAACAAAACAAAAGAAATACTCCTAATCGAACGAAAAGAGCACAGACCATTACACTGAAGTGTGTTGGGTAAGCTGGCACCCACTTTGGCGTTGTTTGGGAAAAGACAAGGAAAAACGCCTGGCTCCGGTCGCTTGGAAGTCATGTGAATAATATGCGAGTGCTGGTGGGAGCGAGAGTGAATGGGAGCTGTTCTGTGGCACAGCCATTTGGCAGGGCTCGGCGCCTTGGCAGCTTCTCTGCTCTTTTAAAAATCACTGTGGTCTCATCTGAGCTTGCCCTGTCCTTTCGCCACAGACACCAGGCAGCCAAGTGTGGTAAGCTCTGGCGAAAGCCTGTTGGAGCAGGCCGCTGTTGCTCAACATTATGGAGGGCGTTGGGTGGAGGAGCTGGGTGGGGAGCGTTGTATTGTTTAATCATATGTAGATTGAATAGCTGAGCCACGGTGCCTAATGTACATGAGTGTAGATTCATTATTAGTATACACGCTCACTGTCGTGCAGAAACGTGTATCTTAATTTTAGTGAAAAATGAGGGACTATTTGTGCAGTTATGGAAACTCCTTGTTGGTTTGCATATTCTGGAGATGTTAATGAGAGCCTGGAAAAGTTGAGCTGTTGAGCCACAGAGATTAATAGAGCCCTGTGTATTCCCAATTTTTGTTGGTTTTCACTGTTTGACATAGTTTAAATCTGGAAAGGTCACTTGTTGCTGCACATAATGTCCAGATTTCATGATGAACGGACCAATAGAAATACTCCAAAATTACTTTCATTATTTTCATACTTTCATCCTCGTGTAAAATTTGCCTTTAGTTTTTTTTGTGTGACAATATATTGTTAACCAAATGTAAACAAATATGTCAGTGTAAAAAATTCTCATACTTTACAACATGGATGTGTTATCACCACGTAAAAAAATGCTTAATATAGTCCCGTAACAATGCTTGTTGTTAAACTCATTGGAAACATTGCGGAGCCTCTATGGAGTACACTCATTTTACATCGACGTCCATTGAAAGTCATGAAAGTTTTGAGCTCCTTCAGTACAATATGTTGTTTATCATGATCTCATTCATATATTAATGCAAAAACATATTGCATTGAAAATCGTTCACATGCATTTAAAGAGGCAACATGCAACAGAGATGTGTTATATATATATTCTTATATACATTGTGTGAATTTCATGAAGAATTGACCAAAAGAAATGATCCAGAATGACTTACATTGACTTCCATTGGAGATACATCTAATGCTTGACGTTATATACTTTCCATCTCCAAATCCAAAGCAATACGTCAAATAAAGCCTTAGGAATGGTTTATAGCCATGTAATAATGCTTTTCATAGTTATACAACAAAAATGATCAATTATGCAAAAGTAGTGTATCCCTTGTTTATGGTAAATACACCAGCCTAGAAGATAATATCTGATATCTTGATTTACTGTGTTTTTTAGTGGGTGGAGCAGCAGAATGAACACTGTAAACATTGGCTTTAGATTTTTAATGACGAATGGACCTATAGAAATGCTCCAGAATTACTAGAAATAAAATAATAAATAAAGTTAATCTGTTTACATTGACTTCCATTGGAAACACAATGGATTTTTTTTTCACAGTCTTCACTTTACGTACTTTCCATCTCCAAATACAAACCAATATGTGAAATAATGCCTTAGAAATGCTTCTCCTATTCATGTAAACAGGCAACGTGCGACATGGGTGTGTTGTAAGCATGCAATAACACATAATGTAATCATCAACAGTGTTAATTACTCTAAAATAAGTAGCAAAAGTGCAGCCGTAGGGCGAGCCCTGTTTATTATATACACATAAGCCTGGAAGATTGTAACCGATACTCTTGATTTATTGTGTTTTTCAGTGGGTGGAGCAGCAGAATGCCTTAATACGTTCCAGGAGCTCTGACAGTGAGCCAGGTAAGCCTTCCATTGATAATCTTATACTCATATTGGGTCAGTTGCGGTAAACGTCCAGCGTGAGGCCGCTTCGCCCTGTTGCTCGGCCTGCCAGCCGAGGCCAGCCAGGCTCAGGCAAACAGTTTACAACTTGATTCAGTCGCTGGGAATAAAGGTTGTGGATGTACAAGTTCCTGTTTGTCCTAAAACTGCTGAGGAGGAGAGTGAGGTTCCTTCCAATTCGAAATCAGAACGATGTGTGAGAGTATGATGGATTATAAATGAAGAGCTGGGCTCCAAAAAGGCACGAAGTTCAGGCCTCGACAGTGTGCATTTACAGTTGTTTTAGTGCAGTTGGTGCAGTCAAAGTAGTACAGAGGACTACAGTGCACTCCGATTTTTTATCAAATAGCAAAATGAACAATGAAATGGCCCATTAATATATTATAAATAAGTATACTATATTATATAATAATATATACTATATATATAAAGTTAGACATAATTCTAATGGACGCGAATGGACCCAGGGTTTGTCATGACTACACCACAAATATAGCCATTTGATTTACTATCCAAACCCACCAGTGAACCTACACCACGTGTCTTCTGAGTTTTACATGCAGTGTTGGCGATGGTAAAACAGAGGCAAATCCAGAATAATACGTTTATCTGGGGATATTTTTCTGCGCAACACCCTACATGTATCCCGCCGCCATGAATAGATTGAAAAATGTTTAGGCCAAAATTGTCTCACACAGCTCAGAGCGACTTAAATATGTTAAATAATGCATAAAAAAGGGACCGTACAGCAGGAATGTGTTATAACCATGTAATAACGTACAACCTTATCTTTAACAATGTAATTACTATGACCGTACATTGAGCAGCAGACTGAACATGATCTTGTAAACATTGTGTCCTAATGTCTTGATGAATTGACCAATAGAAATGCTCCAGAATTATTTGGAATTGAAATGGAAATGGCCTGAGGACATCTTAGGGATGTCTGGTTCAATTCACCACCATTGTGAACTGTATATGAGGCTATCACATTACAGCACAGAAAAATGATGTAAAGTTGATGCTGATTACTGGAAACTAACAAAGACTGCAAGTAATGCTGGGAAACGTAGTTCTTTCTTGCTTAAATGTTCAGTAGATTATACACGCCCATTTTTTAACAGTGCGTTAACAGTGCATTAAAATCATTTACATTTCAGTGCTATACAAACATCACCTCACCGTTATCCACCGTTATTATAGAAAGACAACTATTCTTTATTGCATGAAACCCTTAATAAATAAAACAGCAAGTGCAAACCTACATCTCCTAAAGTTCTGCTGAACATAATGTACTGTAGCTTAGTTTATCCTGCAAGAACTGGATACATGCAAGTCCCTCACAAGTCTGATGTTGTCATGACGTCTAATTTTCCAACATTTTTAGGAACAATACAACTTGAATTTCACACAGTATAAATAAGCTCTAGTTTGTTTACGTTTTGAGCATTAACCACTTGTCATAAACCCGTAGATCCGATCTTGTGGTGAATCTGGCAACCCAAGCTCGCTTCTGTGGGTCTCTGTCACTGTGGTGCGTTCAGCAGATTTGATTTTTTCCCATCATCGATGCCGAGTCGAGCTCGTTTTCCTAACTAAACAATCCCCGTTCCTGACTATCGTCCCGCCCAGAAAATCCACGGCTGGCCTTCAGGCCCCAGAAGACAAGAAGAGAGCCTGCGAGGACGTGTGCATCCAGGTTGAGGTAGTAGGTTGTATGGTTTAGAATTACACCATGGGAGTTAACTGTACAACCTTCTAGCTTTCCTTGGAGTACACTCATGTCGTCCAGCAAGACTTGGCTGCAGGAAAACAGTTCCCGCTGACTCGAGTGCAACTCCAGCACATGAAGACTTGACACCTCAGCCCTTAGCCTTTTATGCTGACGCAAAAAGTGGCTATTTGTCCCTTCTCCATTTATAGGGGATTTCTCAGTGCTGTAGTTACATTTGTTTTAATGAATAACATAAGAACAGAATCTTGCAAAACACGATGATGCAGCCAACAATAAGGGTAGCATGGAGCTGCTTTAATACGGTGATAGGAAAAATGGTTGCTTACTGAAAGCTCCAATTCCACACACTGATTCATTTTAGTATGACCAAAGCAGGAGTCACCAGATTCATATTCAGTTATGCCTTTACTGTAGACTTGCTTGCTTAATTTGATTGAACCCGGGAGCCGGGATGGTACATGGACTTTTTACCTTTATATTTATGTCATCTGACTGATGTTCTTGTCCAGAGAGAACATTTGAAGCATATTACACAGGTCGGAAAATGTAGAGTTAAGAGTCTTGCCCAAGGACTCTGGGTAACTTGGTTAGCATATAGAGGGCAGTGGTCGTACTACTCCAGTATTTGTATGTAGCTCAGATAGAACCTCAAGGCGAACATGCTTTTGGTCACCTACTCATGTTTCCAGACCTTAAAAAGTTTTTTATATATATATAATGGTAAGTGTGTTTGATTACTGAGCCCTTCGAGAATCAAGTACGGCTCGGCTTGACCCACCATCCTTTAATCCAGGCTTTTTTCTGTCCTGCACCGAAGTGTTGAAACAAACTTCCCCTGGGTGTCTGAACAGCAGAGTCCAACGCTCGCTGTCTTCAAACCCAGACTGAAGACCCTCCTCTTCTGAGAGTTCTCAGGCAGAGTGTAGAGTGTGTAGAGTACTGTGTCTCCAGACTGACTTCTGTATTTAGTATAGTCTAAGTTTAGAGGGATCTTTTGGACTCTAGCCGATATAAACTAGCTAAGGGTATTTTTTATAATGTAATGTAAATGAGTTGTGTGTTTATAGGTCCCAGCATTCATACATTATTAAAATCCGCCTCTAGATGCCTGGAATCTGAGATCATTTTGAAGCAGACAGCAGACCAGCAGAAAGGCTAAAGTACGGCCGCCGCACCGCAGGGTTAGTTTAACACATTGCTACTGTTAAGCTTTCCAGTGAAAACAATGAGAGAAGTCTGTGTTTCCTCAAATCCACATTACACAATCTGTTGAAATATTAGCATTTTGACATTGGTTCTTGCTCTTTGAGGTCGGAAATAAATGCACCCGTGTTTGCACCTTTATTTGGGTTCAGATATTTTTCATTTACAGCCGAGACGTACAGGTTGCTTAGGTACAAATACTACTAATATTATTTTGCCCATTTTTTTTATTTGTGCTACTAAATAAGGTGGAATCAGTACAAAATTGATTTTTCCACTTTCTTAAATGTATGTCGTATGGTTACACCCCTAATAAGTGGACATGGACCAGCTACCCTGGGGCAGGTAGGGTTAAGGAGTCTTCTTCAGTCTTGACCACAGGCCAGTGCATCTTCCAGTGCCTTCTCTCAGAAATTAGACATTCATTCTGCTGCAGCCTTTACAGTTCTTTTACTCAAATTAGACATCTGAGCCTCTCAGCAAAACATTCATTTCACTCTAACTGCTGCTGCTGCTGCTGCTTTTGAGTATAAAATGGCCGTTACACCTCACTTTTGCACTCTACTGTGTGATCAGCCTTTATGATGATGTGTTTTAATTTATAGAAAGCCTCGCCTCTCCCTGTGGTTGGTTCAGACCAGATGTTTCCCGTCTCCCCGTCCCACCCGCTCACCCCCCCCTCACTTTTCTTCACCTTTTACCTCCTGTTTCTTGACAACCTGATTATGTGCTGAAACCATTAGGATGTAATAAGCTGCTGGTGCACCTTTTAGTCGTAAACCATTCCAAATTACAGCACATTCGTATCGACATTATGTTGTCAAGGATATTTGCTTATAGTTGAGAAAAAGAACCAGATGTAACTCAGATGCAGCTCGTGAGAAATTAGAATAATTACATTACGAAAAAAAAAAGCATCAGTAGCTTTTATTTGTACTTATTATGCTGTTCACTCCCGGTTCCATGTATGGAAATTAAGCTGCAAAAACAGCTTAACAGTTCACACACATACATCTATTCCACCTACACCAATTAAGCCCCGCCCATGCATGGTTTTTGCGTTGCCATAAAAACCAACACATTTGTATGTGTCCCTTATTCTGCCTACAGCAGTTTAGCCCCGCCCATTCATTACTTTTCAGATGTAAAATAAACACATTTACTTACATGCACGTATTTGACCCATTTACTGTTTCAAAACTGTTTCAAAAATGTTATGTCACAGTAACCAACATATTTGCACATATGCACCTATCTGGCCTTCAGCAGTTTAGCCCCGCCCATTCATTGCTTTTCTGGTGTCACAAAAAACAAAACATTTATGCACCTATCCAGCCTACTGCAGTTTAGCTCCGCCCATTTAATGTTTTTATGATGTCACAGTAACCAACACATTTGCACATATGCACCTATCCAGCCTACTGCAGTTTAGCCCCGCCCATTTATTTGATTTGAAGACTACTGCAGTTTCTCCATTTCGTTCAGGACAGCCAGTCAGAGCTCGAAGGCACAGTAAAGAAGAAGTGTATAAATGACAAACCCAGACTACATAAACAAAAATAATGCACTAGAAGGATCTGTAAGAGAACCAGAAGTGGTTCTGCAATGGCGTTTCCCCACAGAACGTTTTGCCCCGCCTTCATTTTTAAGATTGCGAGACATTCTGAGCCTAATTTTACCGAATGCTTCAGAGGTGAAGCCCAGTCGCTTCACTGAAACAGTGAAAACGGTGAATTCGAATTGTTGATCTCGGACGGGCCAGTTGTGTAGCGTCTAGTGCACAACTTAATTATGTAAGAGTACAAATGGTTTCATTAAACTGTACGAATGAACTTTTAATTATTTATGTTATTAAATTAGCATTCCAAATGCTGCTTTCCAGACAGCCAGACTGGTCCTGCGTTCATAACAATGATAATTCATGAATCTGAATGTAAAAAAGGATATGAAACAGCCCCAGGCCAGGTCATAACTCAGGGCTTATCTCAGGAAAGCCTGAGTTACAGCACTATGCTCATACTGAACTGTGCAAAAGTGAGAAAGTGCTTCCTTTCATTTGTTTAATAACTAATAACAGCGGTCTGTACCACAGTTCACTCATTTCTCACCTTTACGAAAGAAGCTGAAAACTTGTAAGACGACAGAATCCTCAACAACTCAATCTGATACCAGATGTTCGAGAGTTTAGTGCGTCCACCTTTACCTTCATCACAGCTTTCGTTTCTTTTAGGAGACTCACTTCCAGTGTTTCTGTAGAAATCTGTACAACCACACCCATTGATAAGGTTGAAGCCTGGACTCACAGTGGACTGGGATGCTCCGTCTGTTTGCTTTTCTCAGTAAGATCTTCCTGATCAGCTCCACATCCTTTCAGACCAGCAGTGTCGAGTCATCTTCTCAAAGATTTTTAGGCTTACAGCTTTTAATGGGAGCAGTTTCCGTGTTCTACCAGGTCTTGCACGGTTGTTAGGGGTCCCACTTTCCCATTTTTATACATAACAGTTATGGACGTTCTCCTGAATGAAGGAGAAGAATAAATAGTGGGTTGGCTCCTCTGTATGTTGTTAAACATCCCCGAGTCGGGCTTGATTTGAGCAGAAACACAGAGTGAACATCTTTGCAGCTTAACACTGACACAAAGTGACAGTGGAATTCTGCATTATGGTGGCCTGTTAATTAACTTTTCCCTTTCTCAGGGGGGAGCCCACACTCTCAATTAGTGCTATTTTGCGGTGTTGTATATTTTTAGATGGAGCTCTAATCCGCTGCAGGGCAGGGTACAGTACACACCACTCGCCGCCTGTAATACGATAGAGCACCTTCATCGTAAACACACCGGCTGAACCGAATGAACTGCGGAAAAGCAAACCCACAGAGTCTGCTGCGGTTCTCCTTCCACATGTCGTCGCAGCAGACTCTATTATCGATGATACATTTCCAAGTCAGGAGGCGTGCCATTGGAAGGAGCGTTCAAGAGGAAGCTGTATGTTTCCTTTGAGTTATACACACCCTCAGAGGGTCCAGAACTATCAGGTTCACTTTTTTACGCCGGGTGCTAAAGGTCAGCTGGTGTTCTGCGGCAAGTCCACGTCGTTAGCATAAGGAACCCATTTTACATCTGCTTGGCCGTTGCCTCCTGCCTGTCAGCCTGTCCGTGGCTCTCCTGGTGGTGCCTCCTGTGTTTGTGTAGCCTCAGTCAAGGCTCCCTCCCTCCCTCCCTTCCTCGTGCCAGGCCTTGACATCAGCCGGCTTCTTCTTACTCAGCGCTCCGAATCAGCTACGATTAGAATGATTTACAGATGGGCCCCGGACATAAACACAGCGTATGAAACGTAATATTCAAGCCGTACCATATGGGGAAAGCCTCAGTGTTCACGGTCTCCGCAGTCGATTGCCTTTTTGATATACAGCCCCGCGCTCTCCACAGTGAAAGATGGCGTAGCCCTGTAATATGCGGTCGAGCATACAGATTGACTGGTCCCAAACCTGCCTTGCCTCGGCTGCTGAAGTTATTCGACACAGGCCCCTGGCTATGTGGAAGCGGGACACGCTGGGTCTCTTTGGCCGGACGCCACCCGGACACTCGGTAAGCACATTTGGATGCCTGGAGACCTGGAGAGGAGAGGAAATATGAAATATGAGGGAAGGATTAGGGTCTGGCTGGATCATCTCGCATCACTTGCATCACACAACTGAGAAGAATTTGTCTTGCTGCTGGTGGAACTGTTTTTTGGACACAATGGACCTACCTAATGGACACCCAGTTCACCCAGCAGCTTCAAATGACTCCAGTTCACATCAACGGTGTCAGAAGGGCTGGTGAGTATTTCCTGAACTGCTAATCTTCTGGGAGTTTCAGCACAACAGCCGCTAGAGTTACTCAGTATGGTGGAATCCAGAGAGCGGCGGTTCTACAGACGGAAACGTCTTGTAGATGAGAGAGGCCTACAGGGAATGGCGAGAGAGACTGGTCAGAAAGGCTACAGTAGCTCATATAACCACTTGTGTACAGTTGTGGAGAGCAGACAAGCATATCAGAACACGTCCAACCTTGAGGAGGATGATGGGCTACAGCAGCAGAAGACCACGTCTGGGTCCTGACAAAGTGCTACGTAAGCATGGGATGGAGCATTTTGCTCATAATCTGGTGGGTTCGATGATACCTGGATCTGCTAAGCTGCCACTGTTGGACCCTTGAGCAAGGCCCTTAACCCTGCTGGTGCTGTAGCATGGCTGACCTTGTGCCTCGAGCCTGGAAGCATGTAGAGATGATAGAGATGTCCTTGTTGGCATAGAAACTTTTAATGCCCCAACCACTGCCCCAACACTGGCCCATCGCAAACATTGGTCAGTTTCTCGTTTCAAGTCTTGTGCTGTCCTGCTCAGTGACATATTTGCCAGGCGTGTTCTGGAACTGTCTCAGTTAAACCCTAAGAGATTTAAGTTCACAGTTTGTGTTCCCATTTCACGGTGTGTGTGTGTGTGTGTGTGTGTGTGTGTATGTGTATGTGGGGCTTGAGTGTGAAGTTTGCGGAAGGCCGCTGCTCCACACACAGCCTGCTACATCTGCTTGGCTTGTTGTTAGCACGGTTTTTCTGCTTGCGTGGTCTAGGAGGTCTAGTCCACATGCTGGATTTCAGTCTGAAAGAGCCTCTCTGAGCATTAGGGCAAAAAGGGACTTAACAGCTATCAATTAAGCACAAACAAATGGGCCGTGATATTAATGGGAATTCAATAGTGTTGCGTGAAAGCTTTGGTCATCGATTCTGCTTTCCTCACAACACCGGCGGCGGCTGGGAAGGTACTTAGCGTTGTTTGTTTGTCCGAAGAATGGGGGCTTGATGAAATGTGCCTTGATTTGGATGTATGGAACTAGGAAAGCCCTTTAATTGGTCTGACATATTTACATTATGTGGAGGTTCCTCAAACTCAGAATCTCATTCCGACAAAAATGCTCTCCTGAAGGGTTCTTCAATGGCAATGGTGCCCAATCCGTGGTTCCCAATCCTGTTTGTGGGGGTCTACCTACCACTCTGCACAGTTCAGCTCCAACCCCACCTGATCCAGGTAATGAAGGACTTCAGGAGCATGCTCGATCAGAGCTTTCTAGCCTGGTAGATCTCCAGTGTTTCTATGCTCGAAGTAAAGTCCACTGAAAGGTTTCATTGGGATCCAAAAGTTGTACCTTTTTTGGTACCTTTAATCAAACCTTGGACTGGGATAGGACCTTAATATTATGTCGAGGTTCTTCAAACATTAAAAATTTTTAGAACAGAACGTCTCATTTACAGTAAAACACATCGCTGACTGCTGGCTTTAAAAATACTATTGTGAAGATTCTAAAAACTAGTGGACTACACATACACCTCCTAGCTGTAAACCATTCCAGTGTACCAAACATTTAATGCAACATTATGTTGTCAGTGTTATTTTGAGGATAAGATGATATGACATTAAGTTCCAGGACAAATTGGACAATGAGACTCAAAAAAATAATAAATAAACATTTGTAAATGATTTTTGCTTTGGATATACAGTCGTACTCCACATTTTGGAGGTTCCACAAACATCAAAAAGGTTCCTCACACTTGAACATCTCAGTTACAGAAATAGTCTCCCATTGATGAGTTCTTTAGGAAACCAAAGTAAGTCTTCAATGACTTTGATGTTCCCTGTTTTGTGACCTTTTTATCTTCAGTGCTGGTTTAATTAGGAATCCCTTATCTTAAGACTAGCCGTTTGCAGTGAATGGACAAAATATCATATTAAGATTCTGTTGCTAGGTACCGTAATTATGTTATGCCTCGGAAACACAGTTGCAAAGATGGCAAAGACTGGTCTGCATTACTATTAACTAATAAAGCGATGTTTGTTGGACCACACAAAAACCTTGATTAGTCAGAAATTCCTGGAGAACACACCTCAAAGAACGTCTGGGATTAGTCGAGATTCTCACAGCACACAGTAAACAGTGTTGTAAATGATTGGAGGTGGGATGACCAAACATGCTCTTTTTTCTGGACATCAGAATTTGTAAATGTCTGGGATTTAGTGTTGATTCTACCATCATCACACATACTGTGTGTGGATTTTTACAGCCGATTGGACACGGCTTAAAAACAAAAAATATAAACAAATACAAATCGGTCTGGCTTTATCAGACTTTTTATTTGATTGATTTTTGTATTTATTTTTATTTATTTTTACATGAAAAAACTATGGGAATTGTGATTAATTTTTTTTTATTTATTTAATTAATTTTGATCTATTTATTAGTTTTGGTAAATTAATAAATTTTTGTATATTAACATTTATTAATTAAGCTTCATGATTTTAGAGATACTTAACTTCCTCCTACCCTCACAAACACTTTGCCACGATCCTACAACTTGGGCCTACTTAAAGCCTCCCAGCCACAAGCCCCAAGACCTCCCAGCTTCGACAGATGCCCACATGACCCCAGTGTCCTTTTTTTAATAAAAAATATATATATATAAACGTGTATGCAAATAAGCCTCTAATTTGGGCTTATTTGCATACACGTTTAGCAGCTTATAGAAGCTAAATGCTGAATTATAGAGCTGTGTTTACTGTAGGGCCGTAACTCTGAGCACTGACAGGCCCAGACTTGATAAGTCATCGGTGCTGTTAGAAACAGCACAGAAATGAACCCAAAGGAAAAGCTTTACTTTGTAAACTCAGTGCTGTTGACATATCCCCTCACCTCCCCTTCCCCGGACAGAGAGAGAGAGAGAGAGAGAGAGAGAGAGACGAGCTCCGCTCATTGCAGGGAGTTTGTTTTAAGAGGGAGTTTTTGCCTTCACCTCTGAACCCCGATGGTTCCTCCAGATGTAGCCAAGCGAACAATGTTGGAAATCCTGCCGCCGAATCAGCAGAATCGGGTCCAGCTGGCTGGGCCGGTCAAGCTGCAACTCATTGGTTACAGCTGGGCTTCGATTTATGTGAAAGTTGAACAAATAAATTGCCGGATTAGACGAGGAGGGGAAGAAGACACTCTTGTTTCGCTCCGCCGTAGGCCCCCTCGAAGCCACGCTGGAAAGGGGGTTAGCGGTGGTTCCCTCCTGGGCCTTCTCGATAAATCTAAGAAAAATAGCATAAAAACGACCATTCTCTTGCTTTTCGCTGGTGTAACGTTTCAAAGATCGCATCCAACGTTTCTCCAAATACTAAAGAAACAGGAGAAGGTTCTCAAACTTGCTTCGAACATGTGGAAAGTTCCTGAGGTTCGTGCCTCCTGAGTGAAGGTGGTTGATTGTTGAAGTCATTGATTTCTCTGCCACTCAAAACCGTGTTAATCTATTCCCTGCCCAAAGTATTGCAGATCAGGTATTGGTGAGCTTCAAGCATTATTGATATCAGTCTTTACTTACCTCTACCGTTCTGGATCCCCTGCGGTCTGTGAGTTATGAAGCCCTGCTCTTACCTTCTGTTTAATTATTTCTTGCTTGTCACTCATTGAAACAAGCTGAGACCTTCTGTTGAAGGTGCAGAGTCTACATTCTCAAGCTAAACCATCATGTTTGTTAGTGATTATTTTATTGTGGTGTGAATCTGATTAAAAATGATTGTTCTGTGGAAAAGAAAAACAAAATGCTTTATATTTTTGCCATGTTTTTAGCATTTTCTGACCTCACAAAGCATGAAACTTGAGCACCACAGGAAGAAAGTCAAGTGTAAACTCTGTAGCCGTCACACAAAAATCTTTTAGCTCAGTTTTTGACTCGTTTTTCATTTTTTGACACTTTTTCAATCGTGTCAACTTACTCCAAGGTCAGGGTTAGTTATAACAGCCTGAGAAGCTAGAACTCGAAACATTCTGGTGTATCTATTCCAGCTCGATTAATTCTGTAGTAGTATATGTAGCTCGACCCTTAGCACCTTACCAAATAAACATACAACCCTCAAAATAAATACGATGATCCAATTGGCACCATGCCAAGTGCCAGGCATGGGCTAGGGGGGTATAAATCGTGTGTTCTCTGCAATGATGGATGGTGGTGCTACATCCAATACTTTTGGGATGAGTTGAGGAGTTGTGGATGAGTTGAGGTGGGGTGGTGATCATCATTCAACATCCTGACCTCACTAACGCTCTTGTCGCTGAATGCAGTCAAATCCTCACAGCAATGCTCCTCTCTCCAAATCTAGTAGAAAGCCTTCTTCTTCTCTGGACAGTAGAGACAGTTACTCCAACAAAAGCAGGATCGACTCCTTTTAATACCCTTGATTTCAAAAGAAGCAGTGGATGAGCAGGTGTCCCAATACTTTTGTCCTTTTAGTGTATTTCCCTTTTTGCTGAATTTTATCTTTTGATTTAATGCGAATCTGGCAGTTCAAGTCAATATTTAGTGATGAATGGACCAATAGAAATGTGGTATATGCTATAATTTTAGAAATGCTATATATCGACTGTGATGATATTTTAATAAATTCATTTTTTAGGGGTTAACTGGCCAGATCCCTTTCTCAACACAGGACTCTTACAGTGCTGTGTTTTCTTTAGGTGCATACCGTTGTTGTGCCACATTAGCCTCACATTTTATGTGTAATTGATTGTTGTTCTGGTAAAGAGGTGCCGTAATTGAAAGCTTAGCCTTCCGCTCCTCCACCCCCCCCCCCCCACCCCCCCTCCCAAGTACACAACATCGATGAACATGACCTGACCATCCTTGATCTCTAAAAGCCAGGGTGCAGACCAGCGTGTCAGATGCCAGCTTTGTGCCCGGACCAGGGCATCCGGTTCGTCGCGGCTAGCTCAGTAAATTTTGCCTGTCCTCCACAGTGGCAACCTGAGCAATAAAGTGGTCAGTTTTATTGCAAATAAATAACCATAATAAATACATGACTGAGGTGTCATTGATCTGTCTGGATTCAGGACTGGCCTTGCTGCGTAAGGCACTTTCTCCCATCAATACACTTTTGCCCCCTGACCCCTGAGAGGAATCAATGTGATTGATTGGCAAGGGCAGGGGCAAGGGCAGGGGCAGGGGCTGCAGACTGGACCAACAACAACGATGATGGTCATTAATGTGTCGCACTCAGCATATGCGTCTCCTGCAAGGAGGTCGGTGTGGGTGGGTGTTTGTTTGTGTACATTTTGAGGATGAGAAGGTCCTGTAAAAACAAAGGACCTGGGTTACTGGGGCTGTTACTGCTATTACTTCTTACAGATACTTACGTACATACATATAAAATACATATGATGCATTACATATACATACTAACAGAATATATATATTCTGTTATATATAAATATATATTGCATATATTTACTGTTCATATAATACATATGGGGTATATTTTTTGAATGACAATATATATACATATCTACTTTTATGTAATAAATTGAGTGTATATATATATATATATATATATATATATATATATATATATATATATATATATATATATATATATATAGTATTACTACATATAGGAACATACAAATGGGACATATCACAGATATAATGGATATTGGATACAATGCAGAATGCAGATATTGCAAATAATTGCAAATAATATATTGATATTAATATATCTACCTATATATAAACCATTATGTATAACATATGGATTGTTATATTGTTATTTTATATATATACATACACATGTATACTACATATACCTATGTATTACATACAGATATCTACCTATACCTATTATTACATATTATTATTATTACATTAATACCTATGGATACATGTATAATAGGCATATTAATATTACTATTATTATTAGTATTACTATTATTATTATTATTATTATTATTATTACAACAGTAATATATGTATGTTTAGGCCATATATTTATTACATACATTTAAATACATAATTATGTCACATGCATATGCATGTATGTATGTATTTGTGTCTGTGTGTCCGTCCCGTCCCCCAGCTCTGTTGGTATGGCTAGTCTGCATTAGGGACAGTGCTGTGTTAATGCCTGTACCTCCGCTGTGCTCTGCAGCTCCCAGAGATACGGCCGCTTTCATTCCCGCTGATTTTCTTTATGTTGAAATTGGATTGATTTCACCGTGTCACCGACATGTGGCTCAGCTTTATTCTCTCCGAATGCATGAAATGCCCAGTGTCATCTCTTGTCTGTTTAAGCCCCCCACATCAGCTCATTCAGTTAGATTACGCTATTATACGTCTCATAATTCACAACTCTGAAAATAACTGTCCTCTTTAGGACTGGGCAGCTCCGCGCTGCCTTCCCTCTGCCATTATCACGAGATGTCACGGCGCTTATCGCCAGTGACAACAAAAGCACAGAGAAATTCTATTTTATTTCTCACTCCTAGCTTCAGAAACAAGCAGAGGAACAGTGTGGAAAGTGCAGATTACAACTTCAGTAGATAAGCGTATGAGTTCTCATGTTCAAGTAAGAGTTGCGCTCACAGCTTTGTCTGTTATTTCATTGTTTGCCTTTTTTATTACAAACAAGTGGAAAATAGTCAGAGGTACAAAATTAAACTTGCTAATAAGGTTCATAATATAAACTGAATTTAAATGGAATTCATCCAATCATTTGAGTCGTACAATAATAAAAAGAAAACAGTCCTTCTCCACTTCCACGTCTAGCTTTTTCTGTTACTATACATTTTACATATATATATTTTTACATATATATATATATATATATATAGACACATGATACATGACATGCAGCGGATTCAATTGCATTCATAATGTGTTATATGGCGTACATAATCTCGTACAGTGCCTGACGCAAACCATTAGTAAATATACCAACATCCATAACACTAACACAAGGGTACGACATTATACAAACATCTGAGGGCCCTGAGGACAGTTGTGAGGACAACTGAAGCAAAAAAGACTTCTATATAGCATCTAAAATGAGCCCTCTGACTCATAACATGGTGCTGTGTAGAACCGAGAGTATACAAAGTTAGAATGTCAGATTTAATAATACATTATGTTATATTTCTATAACCTGTAATGAGAGTTATATACTTATATAATTCTAAAGTGTTATTCAGCAAACCATAATCTCTAATGAGTATTTCTACAGGCCCATGCCAGGCATTGTACGTTTTTAAGTATTCTATATACACATTCTACACATATAGATTATGTGTAGAATGTGTTTATATATGTGATTATATATATACATTCTACATACATTAGTAATGCATTATGATATATTTCTATAGCCTGTAATGACGGTTATATACTGTATATAATTATAAAGTGTTATTGAGCTAGCCATAATCCCTTGTTTGAGTATTTCTACAGGCCCATGCCAGGTATTGTACGTTATTAAGTTTGATATAGAATATACATTCTACGTACATTAATATTGCATTATGAATACAGGACACCATATAGGAAGTGCTACCCATGCAGCCTTGTGCAGGTGTTCCCTCATTATGTGTATCTGTCTCCATTGTTTTCCTGTTAGGAGCTGGGACAGAACAAAAAAGTAGACCATCTGAGGGGCCCTGAGGACCAATTTGAGAACCACTGTGGCAAAAATAGTTCTGCAAATTCCTGAAAACAGGTTCTTTGACTTGTAAGAAGCTGGAACATACTGTGTGTGCTATGTAAAACCATCTACATGAGTGTTTTCGTGTGTTTGTAGAACAGCTTAACCAGCCAGAGAGCCAGTTAAGCATTCAGAGGGTCAGGTGTTTTTCTTGTGCAGCTGTTACTGACCCATTGGTTCTACTACAGAACCCTTGAAGAACCCCCCCCCCCCCCTTTTATATTTTGAGTATTATTAATGCGAGCATTTTGTTGTCTATAGCCTAATTCAGCTTTTCCAGTGTTTCCTAGTGCATAAACAGCCTCACACACTGTGCAGCTCGTTGTTGCCGTTTTTCGCTTCCCTATCTAGTAGCACCTTCCATATTTCTCTCGGAGAACAAGCGCGAGTGTTACAAACGGCACAAGCGACACCTCCTGCATCCCAAACCTGAGTGCAGGCCGCACTCAGCCATACAGCGTACGTGTCCTCTACAAAATGGCGCTGAAACCCGCAGCAGAGGTGCTGTAGCCCCTGCCCGAGTCTCCTGCGTGTGTTTACGTGTTTGTGCTGGTGCTAATGGCTGTCTCTAATGTGCGCGAGTGTGCGAGGAGTCGGCCGCGCTTCATTGTCTGGACGTGTGTGACGGCAGCCCTCTGCTGACGGCCTTTGTGTGCATAAGCTTGGCTGCTGGCCCAGACACTGCCATAGCAGTAATAGAGTTGATTGATCACCATCACTCCTTTAAGGTCCCTGCTGATTTCACCAGCCCTCCCTTCCTCCACTCACTGCACCCACACACACACACACACACTCACACGTGCGTTCGTTTTTTGACAGTGTCAGGACATGGAGTCGTATATGTCCTGTATGTGATATTAATAAAGGGAACTACCTATATGTAGTAGACATGCATTACAGATGCACAATTGTACCTGTATGTAATGATAGTAATGTTACCCATATGTGTGTGTGTGTGTGTGTGTGTGTGTGTGTGTGTGTGTGTGTGTGTATTACCACATGTATTATATGATTGCAGGTATCTAAATATAATGAAAATATAGCCCATATGTAATATTGATAAGCCCAAGCACTCATATGTAATAGTAATATATCCTATATGTAGTATTTGTACCTAATTTATTAATACACCCCATATGTATTTCATATAGGTAATAATATCATATCCCATAAATAATATATGTGTTAATCGCATATGTTTAGTAGTAGTATATTATAAGTGTATTATATGTCTGTAGGAATTATTTTTTAATAATAATAATAATAATAATAATAATAATAATAATAATATATCCTATATGTATTGTATGTATGTAAGTACCTAAATGTAATGATATACCCCACATGTATTGTATATATATATATATATATATATATATATTTCTAATAGTATGTTCCATGTTATTTATATACATATATGTAGTAATAATAATGTACCCCATATGTATTATATAATGCACCACAATATAATGATATACCCATATGTATTGCATATATATATATATATTTATATATATATATATATATATATATATATATATATATATATATATATATATATATATATGCATACATATACAATAATACAATAATAGTATCTAAGTATCTAAATGTAATGATATATCCTATATGTATTATATATATGTAATATGTGTAAGGTATATGGGATATATTAATAGTATATACCATATGTATCATATATGTGTGAGTATCTACATGTAATAATACTACACCCCATTCATATTATACATATATGAAAGTGCCTATACATAATAATAATAATAATAATAATAATAATATGTACTGTATGTGTGATATATATGTAACTGCTATAGCACTGTACAGAATTATTAAATACTGTATGTAAGTTTCTACGAGCAATAAGAATCTTCTAAGCCTAAAATTGACCCTAACTTTAGCATCCAGAAACTAGTTTTTTCAGGTGGTCTTTAAAATGTACGGAAACACACACTCACACTTACACTCCGCCGCCTTTCCTCTGCTTAGGTGTGTGGTAGCTTAGAACCGCCACCGCAATCGACAGCCCTGCCTTCAACCACTGACGTCGCGTCTCGAACCACCATGAGTTCGAAACCTAGACCCTTGGTGGGTCTGCGTTTTCATTTGGTACTGGTGTGTGTGTATGGAAGTGTGTGTGTGAGCGCGGAGCCCTGCATTGCGGTGCGGCAGACATTAGCTTGAGCGTGGCCGTTTGCATTAAGCACATAATCAATGACCCCCCCCCCCCTCCAATCCCAGCCGCCTGGCTCTGGCTGTCAGCACGAGGGGTCGTGACCCTCCATCCACGCCGGGGGTGCCGCAGCAGAGGTCAGAGGCTGAGAGATTAAGACTGGGCCGTCTCGAGCTACTCCCAGACAGATAAATCAACCATCATCTCATCTAATCAAACGTGTCTGCTCCTCTGAGACGCTCCTCGCCCGCTCAGACGCCACGACTGGCTGGGTTCTCTTTTCTTTTCTTTTTTTTTTTGCTCGTTTTCTTCTGCAGACTGTCTTCAGGACAAAAGGCTGCGTTCACCCAGGACTTTTTATGAGCTTGTGGCTTTTTTTTTTTCTTGCTTAAACGTTGTTTGATGAACTGCAGTGGTTTCGTCACGTGGCACTGCGCTGCGTGAGGAAAAAGTTGTGGAAGGCTGGTCCCACATACGGATGGGTTCGTTCCCGAAGGTTAGGCATCGTGTTAAATTGCATTATAGCGATTTCAACAGCCGAGAGAGAGCGTGTGTGCTGGAGTTCTTTGCGTTTCGGGTCTTTTCCTTACTTACGAAGTCCTGTGTTGTGTGTGTGTGTGCTGCGGTATCACCTCCCGCATTCTCCACCATTGATTATTAAGGCGCTGGTTTATTGGAAACCTCTTTTTACCTCTTTTCCACTCATCTGAAGTGAAGCATCTCGTTCCACCTAGAGCTTCTCACATATCCAGCACTATAATATGACATTTCAGTGGCAGAACAGCTTCAGCTAGGTCTACCTCCATCCTTCACACAGTAGAGCCCAGTACCATTAGCATTAGTCCTGTACTACAGCCTCTCCACCCTGGGGGGTAGAAGGCGGTGGTTGGGGTGGGGTGGGGGGGATGTATTTCCATGAATTCTTTCTGAAAATGTGGTCACAATATTTTGACACACCTCGCGTGTGTGGCAGTGGAGAGCGCAGCAGTGAGCGAGCCGCCATCATCGCCACCCCGCTGGCTCTGTGCGCGAGTGTGTGTGTGTGTGTGTGTGTGTGTGTGTGTGTGTGTGTGTCTGTGTGTGTTTAGCAATCCTTTTTTTCTCTCAAAAGGAAAGGATTGATCAGTGCAGCAGCAGCAGCAGAAGCACATGGATGGAGGGAGTGAGACGAAGGAGAGAGAGAGAGAGAGGGAGAGAGAGAGAGAGAGAGGGGAAGAGAGAGAAGCAGAGAGCGTGCGAGAGAGAAAGAGGGGCGGTCTCCGCAGCACGCCGCTGCCGGCTGGCACTCTCTCTCTCTCACACACACACACACACACACACGCACTCGTTTGTGGCGCAGGAAGAGCTCTCCGACGTCGGCCCAGACAGGTGCACCGACCTGGGGGAGGAAGAGGAGGAAGAGGAGGGGAGGGGTTGACGGGGAGGGGGGAGGGTTTTTTTGGTGAGTGGTCGTGGTCCTTACCGGCGATGGGGGTGCATGCCGCTGTGGTGGGAGAGAGAGTGCATGTGATTGAGAAAGAGAGAGAGAGAGAGAGAGAGAGAGAGACCTAGAGATAAAATGAGAACTAAGGAGAGGTAGCCAGGTTTGTAACTGTGGTCCTGATGCTGAGGGGGGAGGGTGTGTGAGTGATGGTGCTGATGATGGGAGTGTGTGTGCACGTGTGTGTGTGTGTGTGTGTGTGTGTGTGTGAGAAGGGGAGAGGGAGTGCAGACGACCCACCTCAATGACCTGCCTGTGTCTGGTGCAGTTTCTGAGAGCTCGCTCACCTCCTCTCTCTCTCTCTCTCTCTCTCTCTCTCTCTCTCTCTCTCTGTCTCTCTCTCTCTGTCTCTCTCTCTCTTTTTTTTCCTTAAATTCACTCTTACTCCCTTTCGTTTGCACTTTTTTTTAAACGGTAGATGATATTGCTTGTACTGACAGAGTTGACAGGGTATCAGAGTGTATGTGTGTGTGAGTTTGAGAGTGTGTGTGTGTGTGTGTCGGGGGGGTCATTTAAGGCGTGTGGCGAGCCGCTCTCATTTCCGGGAGCCTGCGCTCTCTCTCCCAATTCCCCAAGGAGGAGGAGGAAGCTGCCTGATTGTTTGTGGGGGGGAGGAGTCTGGAAAAAGGTGTGTGTGTGTATGTGTGAGTGTGTGTGTGTTCGAAAGGTTAGGGTGGTTGGTGGCGGGGGGCGGCTGAGGGTGAAAGCATGGTGAAAATGACATGAAAATATTTTGGCTGGCGCGTGCAGGGCTGAAACTTATGGCGCGGCCCGTTTGGTGGCTGGAGGGCTGCCGGTTGTTTCTGTCGATCGATCGGCAGCCGATGAAAATAGACAAGGGCAAAAAGGCTGATTGGCTTTTTCAGCCTCGCGAGTCTACGCTCTTTCCACCTCGGCGCTGTTGGCTCCAGTAAGCCTGAATGACAACTTAGTCCTGGAGCTTAATGTGCAGAGTGGAGCGCGCCACTTTCGGTTTTGATGGGGCATCGGTGTGTTTGTACTAAAGGGGTGCGGGTTGGTGGGGATATGTGTGTGTGTGTGGGGTGGGGGGTGGGGGGTGTGTTGGGGGGGGGGGGGGGTTGATGGGGGAGTGCAGTCTGAGGGGGGCGGGGGGTAGCACCACTAGCAGGCAGCACCAGAAAGATGCTCCAGGAGGGAAGCAGAAGCTAGCTGCTGCTTTCTTTTGTGGTGCCCTGTGATTTTGTGCTGGTTGTTACCCGCCTCGTCCGCCGCCTCGTGCCTTTTTTGCCACGTTTTTCGTAGCCGCGTTTGTCGTTTATGGAAGGCGAGAAGAAACCCAGGTCTTCTCTTTCCCTGTTAACCTTCTACCACCCCCCCCAAAAAAAAGAAAACGGCTGAGCATTTGCAGCAGACAGCGGCCGGCATCTCTGGCAGTCTTGGCTCGGCTTGGTTCGGTGCGGCGGGGATGGATGGAGATGGCGAGAGACGGGCAGACCGATGCTGTGGCTGTGGCTATGAGGACAAAGAAGAGCGAGAGAGAGACGTAGACACACAGAGAGATAGAGGGGGAGAGAGAGAGAGAGGGAGACTGACCGTCTGACGGGGGGTTTTCCTCAGCCAACAAAGGCTAGTTAGCGCAGAGCACGGGCGGCGCTGCCCGTTCAACAGGGAAATTGGGGTCTAAAAAGCTCCGGCGAGGCTGCTCCCGGCTTCCTTTCTGTTCCGTTTTCCTCGCATGCAGACTTATTGATCGTCTCTCCACGCCGGTGGAGAGCGGCAGGTTTTGTGCAGTCCAGTTGGGTCAGTGCGAGTATGCGAGTGTGCCGTTCGGATTCACTGTGCAGGGGATAAGTTATCTCTGGTGGAGTAGGTTGGGAGAAAAACAGGGGTGGTGTTGTTGGGTTTTTGGGGGGGGGGGGGGGTTCCAGCTGTGTCTGCCGAGGGCCGGTGTTATTGAATGGAAAAGATAGCGCTTTGGCCTGGCGAGCTGAGCAGAACCGGACAGTCGCTGAACAAACAGCGATCAGAGTCGATGTGGACAAGAGTGGGCACAGGAGGGGATAGGGAAGTGTGTGCATGTGTTTGCGAATGTGTGTGTGGGTGCGAGTGAGAGAAACCGACCGAGAAAGAAGAGAGAGACAGAGAGAGAGACAGAGAGGCTGGGACAGGAGCACCGCTCCATCTCCCGGCTGCTAAAACCCTTGGATATTGTACTTCTCCTGTTCCCTGAGACCCTAACTTGTGAGCTCTCTGAATGCAAAATCACGGGTTAGGCTCTTGGGACCTGGGCGGAGGGCAAGAGCGACTGAACTTTCGGCCATGTCCCCGCAGACAAGAGGGACGGGAGACAGAAAAGAGAGAAGTGCGGACTGGCGTTCTGGAGCCGAAGAACCGAACGGGGAAAAAAACGAAGTGTGGAGCCTTCGCGGAAAAAAATCTTGAGGGATGTCACCGGTGGACTGCGGTTAACAGCGGTCTGGCGACCCCGGGGCTGTCTAGACGCCGCCTTTCTATACACAGTGCACAATTCTTTACGCAGCCCCTCTCTCAGTAGTCACTTCGTGCTGTACGTTCTAGCCGGTGTCGACCACTTAACCGCTAAATCCGACTTTGACTTGTTGTGCTGCTTGAAACCAACTCCGTGAAACTTTCAAATAAAGATGTGTTTGTCCAACCTGTGCACCTGTCCCGATGCTTTTCCAGTGCAGGCCGAGAAAACCAGCAGCACGAGAGACTGCAGCAGAGTCTGCGGCCAAGGCTTTACTCGGCTTAGCGGAGATTCTTAAACTTGTCTGTCTCAGTTTATCTCTTTTCCGATTTCCGGTTGCGAGACAAACTGGGGTACTATCGAGAGTCACGCTTCTAGGAATATAATAATAGACGTTTTTCCGAAATGTAAAACACACAGTAAATTCAGGATGACTCTTTCCTATTTAATACTGAACCTCCCACAAGGGTATTTGGGTTGAGTTGGAGAAAATCAGTGGCATAGAGAAAGTGCGGACACTATGTCCTACATTTAGGCCGAAACAAATATATAACATGTACATATATATATTTAAGAGCTGGTCCCCAACCAAGCCATCCAAAAAGCAGGTATTTCAATGGAAGGCATGTACGGCTGTTCCTTCGAATGTTCCAACACACAATCGCCATCAAACCGACGCTGAGCAGAGTGTTGAGCAAATATGTGCTCATTTCCTGCAATCAATTTTTTAGTGTTTGACTCACAGCACAGTTTATACTGCGCAATTATATCGCGCTCGTTCCACGCATGGCCTCGTATTCCGCTAATAACAGAGCGGGAAGGCTTTCCGAACCGATTGGCAGACTAATCTTTCTTAATGCCACCCAAACGCTGGCGTCTTCACCGACTGGGGAGGCGAATATGTCAGAAGGTGGCCTCCGTCATCCCTCCGAAATGACATTTAACAAAGGATACGCATCTGCGCTGCCCGTACCGTTTATTTTTTTATTTTTTTAAATTTTTTATTATTCGCCACCGTAGGGTCCGCACTTCCCTTCCCTTTTTTCCCAGAGATTTGAACTCATTAAGTGTTATGACTGATTTTGTTACCCGTCCTCCCTGGAGTGTTTAACTTTTTAAAATCTAATCTTGCGAAAATTACCCCCGCATTAGAAGTGCCGTTTTCAAAACAATTGATTTTCCCGTCCTGATTCCCTCTCTCTCTCTCTCCCCCTGTGTCTCTCGATCTCCCTCTCTCTCTCTCCCTGGCTCTAATTATATTTTCTACCCCCTGTTTGGTCTCGCACCGAACAATGGCTGATGCCAACTAATCAGTCTGAGTCTTTGCCATCAAGCCCCCAGCAACAGCTGAAGCGCTGCCATGCTCCGCGCATACCAAGCAGTCAGCCGCGTCACAGCGAGCGCCAGCCTGGTGCCCACCGCAGGGCCAGACACTTTTATTAGGATCCGTCTGACACTCGGCGAAGCCTGGCAGCGCCGAAGCAATGATGAAATCCTCACCGCTCAACACCCCCCACCCACCCCCTCCACCAACACACACTTTTTCATAGCCAGCGCTCATCTGAACAGTCCTATAAATATTTGCCAGCGCCCCCCTCTCCCTTCTCCCCTTCCCCCCTGCCTGATGCGTTACGACCGCAATCGCAAACGAATCAAGCAAAAAAAAACAATATGTCTAATAAACGGACTGACGTGTTTTTTAAAGGGTCCAGCGAGCTGCAAACCATGCGAGCCCTGCCTGGCTTTCATATTTACAGATTTGCCTGACAGCGCATTGGAATATCTGTCATTTGTGCGTGTCAGAGTCTACAAATGGTTTGTTTTACAGGCCAGCGCCTTCGCGAAAGAGGCCGCGGAGGGTCGCACCTGAAGACGGACGAAACCCCAGTGCCGGAGAGAGACCTTTCCACGCAGAGATCGAAGCGATGCAGACACAGAAGGCGGTCAATGCATATGAATGCATTATGCTGCCTCTCAAAGGAGCCTCTGCCTCTGCCTCTTTTACGAGTAGACAGAGCTTTTTCTGTAAAATCGAGAACCCTGCCTCCACCACAGCCTCCTCAGCTCCCTCTCATCAGTCTCCTACATGTAGATTGATGTACGTTAGACTAAGGAGCACATCGGTTAACAGCGTATTGCAAGGTCACTCTCATCTGAAGTGCCTTCCTATTTTTAGGTCTTTGATTTTCCTTTGCGTAATCTTTGTAAAGCCGGGCTGTTATCATGTCTGACACCTACCATCCATCCCTGCTGCTCTACATCTGCAGCACCTGTTCTGTCGATTTTAGGGCCCTCCTTTTCAGGCTAGCAACTTAATGAAACACTGGCTTTAAACCAAAAACCTTCAGAAGGCCGGTTTTGCTGGATGAGTACATGAAGGCCTTGATAACGTGAGATTAGTTAATACAGAAAACAGAGCTTTTCCCTTGGCGTTGTTTGAGAAAATTTGAGAAAATTCGCAGCACAGGTGCCAGAACTGGTGCATTGTCTCACCTGTCTTTGTTTTAGAGGCGGCGTGAGGAGACTCCATTGTTAAATGTCAAGCGATAAAGGCCGGCGGCGCTAGATGGTAAATTAAAGAAAGACGCCCGAGGTGGGCAGCGAGGGAGGCAGATAGTGTTCCCTGTTTGAGAATACTTAACATTTGTGTGTGCTAAATGTGCGGCAAGTAGATTAAGAGCAGCTCAGGACCTCCAGGAAGAAGCGGTGACAAGAGAGGAGGCGCGGGGGGGTGGGCGGATTGGAGGGATTACAGCCGTGTTTTTCCTATTGATTGTCAGGAATTGTTGTCCTGCATCAACTTGAAACTTGGCGGATCTCTTATCCGACTAAATCAGAGGAACCAGCAGGTATTTCTGATAGCAGATTAACTAGGGTGAGTGTGTGTGTGTGTGTGTGTGTGTGTGTGTGTGTGTGTGTTGTGTGTGAGCGTGTGCACAGGAGGGGCGGGGAGGGGAGGCTGACGTCTGAGTTTCCAGACACTGCAGCAGGAGGCCAGACAGTCACCTGAACACAATCACCAACTCACCATTTTAATCACAATCCGACGCCATCTCGCTCCAGCAGCAGGCGAAGCTATCAGGGCCACAGTTCCACCATTCCTCAGATCTCACCACCGGTCAATGACAGCGTTTGCACAAACGATTCAGTTTGCAATCTCAACCTGATTCAGTAATGATTCTTTACTAAATGGTTTAGCACATCATAATATTTTGTCTGATCTTACCATGATTTGAATTCTTTAGAAAGTGATTCAGTGCATCATGTAGAATCTCGACATGATTCGATTATGATTCTGTTAGAAAGTGATTCAGTGCATCATGAAGAATCTCAGCAGGATTTGATTAGAATATGTTGATAAAGTGATTCAGTGCATCATGTAGAATCTCAACATGATTCGATTATGATTCCTATAGAAAGGGATTCTGTGTTTAATGAAGAATTTTAACATGATTAGATTAAGATTCCTCACAGGTGATTCAGCTTATCAAGAAGAAATTCACCTCAATAAGATTATGATTCTTAATAACCTGGTTTAGTGGATCACGAAACTCAGATCTCACTTAGATTCAGATCTTTTTTTTTTTTTTTGCTTTGTATGCATTTGATAATGAAATATTCAATGTCGAAAATACTTTAATCTCACTATGATTCATTTTAGATACTTTACAGAATGATTCAGTGTATCATGAAATCAATGAAAATGACTCGACTATGATTCTTTACAAAAACGTTTAGCGCATCATAAAATCTCCAATCCATAATTCAGTTCTGATTGTGTACTGAACGATTCAGTGTGTCATGAAATCTCAGATCTCATCATGGTTCAATGATGATTCTACAATATTTTAGCTCCTTATTCAATCTCATAAATCTCGTCTGTTACCTTGATTCGAATTTGATTCTTTGCAAATTGATTCAGTGTTTCGTTAGATCTCAGTATTTCTCAGTGATTCAGTTTTGATTCGATATTAAATGATTCAGTGTATAATAGATACCCAACTCTCAGTTAACCGGTTCTCTATGAAATGATTCAGTGTATCAAGAAATCTGCAGTTTGAATCTGCATGATTTCATTCAATTCACTTTGTTTCAATGACTCTTTTCGCAGTGGTGGAATAAAGCCAGCAGAAACGGTACAGTTATAATATGTGTATTATTTTTTAGACCTTATCAATGAGCGCAGAGTTAAAGCCCCGGACTGCCCATCCGCACTGTCCGCGGTCACACGGTCACAGTCCTGCACTGCAAGGCTGCAGTGGGGTGTGCTGGCGCTGTGGCACTGACCGTGGACAGAGCTTGATTTCGGGCCCCTGGTGGGACGGCCTGGTGGCGAGCGTGTGTGTGGCCGAGAAAGCCATATGGAGGGTCTGTCCTCCAAACCCAAATGCTGATTTAGAGCGTTTGAGGCTCACTGGTCCAGAGGTCTCAGCATGTCTGCTGGAATGAGTGTGTGTGTTCATGTGTTTGAATATTTGTGTGCGTGTGTGTGTGTGTGTGTGTGTATGTGTGTGTGTGTTGGAATAGCTTTTAGTGTTCATGCTGAGTACAAGTGTCGCCTAGAAACGCCTCCCACCACACACACTCCCCTTCTTCATCCCTCTCCCTCTCTCTTCCTTCTCCCGTCCTCTTGCTCTTTCATTTCTCTCATACACTCCATCTCTCTCTCTCTCCCTCTCTCTCTCTCTCTCTCTCCCTCTGTCCCTCTCTCTCTCTCCCTTTCTCTCTCCCTCCATCCCACTCTCTCTCTCTCTCTCTCTCTCTCTCTCTCTCCCTCTGTCCCTCTCTCTCTCTCCCTTTCTCTCTCCCTCCATCCCACTCTCTCTCTCTCTCTCTCTCTCTCTCTCTCTCTTTTCCTCTAACCCCCCCTCCCGTTGGCCTATTGTCGCTCTCTCCCCATCTCTCTCTCTCTCTCTCTCTCTCTCTCTCTCTCTCTCTCTCTCTCCCCTTTACTCTCTCTCTCTGCTCCCCGTTTCCTACCTCTCTCTCTTTCTTTCACGCCATTCTCTCCTTTCTCTTTTACTATATCCCACCCTCCCCTTTCATCCCCTCACTCTCTCTCCTTTACTTTCTCTTGCTCACCCCCCATTTCCTACCCCTTTTTCTCGCCACTCTTTTCCTTTTTACTATCTCTCTCTCTCTCTCTCTCTCTCTCTCTCATACACTCTATTCTCTCGCTCTCCCTTTCACTATCCATCCCTCTTTCTCCTTTACTTTCTCTCTCTCCCACTGTCAGTCTGCCTCTTAACTCTCTCTCTCTCTCTCTCTCTCGCTCTGTTTCTTACCTCTCTCTCTCTTTTATTTTCACTCCACTCTCTCTCTCCCTTTTTTCTTTTACTACATCCCACCCTCTCTCTCTCCTTCTCTCACCCTCTCTCTCTCTCTCTCTCTCATCCCCTCTCTCTCCCTCACTCCGGTTCCAGGGTCCCCGCCCGCCTCCCTGTGATCTCTCTGCAGAGCTGCTTTGGAGGCGTTGCCAGGGTAACGCGGTATCTGGCTGCCGGCTTGCCGGAGTTATTGAACCGCGACTGGCGTTTTTTTCTTTTCCGCTGTGGAGGATAATTAGGCTCTGTCTTACGGCTCGGGCTTTTCCAGCGGCCGGCGCTCCGGCCTGCCTGACCTGCAGCCCGGTCCTGCGCTCTGTCGGCCTCCGGGACGGCGTCTTCTAACCTGACAGCCATCAGGTAGCGCCGCCCTGCAGGTGTGCCCCCTTTCAGCGCGGCCCGGCGGCCTGACTAACCCAACTTTCTCTCCTGTGCTTTTTTTTTCTGCTGTAGACTCACACACACACTCACATACACACACACTCACACACACACACACTCACACACACACACACTCACACACACCCTCTCCTCTAAGCGAAACTGCTCTGTTTGGTCTTGTATAAATCATGTGTGACCCGTGTTTGTGCGCGTGATTGGCAGCTGAAGAGAGCCGGGTGTGGGAACCTTTAGTGAAGTAGTTCTGCGAAGGGAAAGAGAGTGTGACACACACACACACACACACACACACACACACACACACTCGCTCAGCTAGCGGTCTTCCTTTGTATTAAAGCTCACAGCGAGCATTGGCAGGAGAAACTTGTACATCTGCTTTCCTGCATCCTCAAGTGAACTCTCTCACAACCACCCGGGGGGGAGGCGAAGGGCTGGGTGGGGGGGTTGGTGGGGAGGGGAGCAAATATTTGCCTAAAGCGAAAAGAATGTAGCTCTTAATACGTAACTATTACACGAATTAGGATAATAATCCCTTAATATCCGTTTAACCACCTCACTGACTGCTGCCCCTGTTTATGTCTTCTAGGAGCAGCAAGACATGCGAGGACCCGGCTTCTGCAGCTCACAGGTAACCGCCGTTTGTCCTACAGATTTGTAGTACAGACCTATAGTACACTTAACTGTAAAGACCTGTAGTATAGACTTATTTGTACAGAATTATAGTAGACTTAGAGGAAAATGTGTAGTACACACTGTAGTATAGACGTGTAGTATATTCTTATAGTACAGGCATATAGTACACCTTATAGTAAAGACCTGTAGTATAGACTCATGGATTGTAGTACTGATGTATGGTACAGACCCACAGTACAAACAATAGTATACACTTTAGTACAGACTTGAAGTACACGTTAAAGTAAAACTCATATTACAGGTCTATATTAGTAGTCTTTTGATATAGACATATAGTGTGTATGTAGTACACACTTTATAGTAGAAACATATAGTTCAAACTTTTAGTACAGGCTTATAATAGACTTATGATGGATGCATATAGTAAAAATATTACAGACTATAGTACAGACATATAGAACAGAAATATAATACACTTTATACTAAAAACTACTATAGATGTATAGTCCAGTCTTATAGTGCACTTTATAGCACAGACATACAGCATAGACTATAGTGTATGGACTATAGATATATATGTATATTACAGACCATTGTTAGGCTTATACAGTACCAATTTATAGTACAGAACCATAGTTGAGACTTTCAGTACAGGGGTGTAGTACACACTACAGTCAATGCATATTATATTCTTATAGTAAAAACATATGGTTCAAACTTATAGTAGACTTATGGCATAGACATATAAATGTATAGTAAAAATAGTCCAGGCGTATAGTACAGACATACAGTATATACCTACAGTACAGGTGTAGTACATTTTATAGTACAGAGTTTAGTATATACCTTTGCTAGATTCACACAGTACTAGCTTATAGTATAGATCCATAGTTCAGACTTATAGTACAGAGTAATATAATTGGCTATAGTGCAGACACATAAAACAGACATATAGTACACTTTATAATAAGATGAACTTCAGTAAAGGCTTAGTAAAAACTATAGTATAGACGTATGGTCTAGGCTTATAGTACTGCATAGTACAGACATACCGTATAGACCTACAGTACAGGCTTATAATACATTTAGGAACAGATTTACAGTACAGACTCATAGTTGAAACTTATAGCTCAGATATAGTAAAGACTTATAGTACAGGCTTATAGTACATAGCACAAACATATAGTATAGACTACTAGACTTCTAATAAACGCTGATATGTCTTACAGTCATAGTACAGGCGTAGTAAATTTATGTGATAATGAGCATCTATAGTATAGACTTTAAGACGTATAGACGTATACTACATTCTTACA
This sequence comes from Salminus brasiliensis, assembly GCF_030463535.1. Lineage (NCBI taxonomy): Eukaryota > Metazoa > Chordata > Actinopteri > Characiformes > Bryconidae > Salminus > Salminus brasiliensis. The sequence goes on from NC_132893.1 coordinate 4,001,914, forward strand.
GTACCAACTTTTAGTACACAGTTGCGGCTCATAGGACAGATTTCCAGTACAGACGGGTAATGGATTTTCTGTTTTCCACACACATATTAATGCGAAGCCGTTCCGGACTCTGGAAGTCTGCGCTAGTTAAACCGTATGACTTTGGCCGGAGGTCGTTTGGCCGGGCTTAAAGAGTTTTCCACACTGCCGCCGCCGCTGTGGCCGTGCATAAGTCATGTAGCTCTCTGCTCTTCTCTCCTTCAGTGCTTTACCTGGGGCGATGTGTGTGTGTGTCTGTGTGTGTCTGTGTGTGTGTGTGTGTGTGTGTATGTGTGCTGTTGCACAGCAGGAGCTGTGTACGTGTGTGTGCCGGCGTGCTGCAGCAGACACCAGTTGGTAAGTGCTGCATATACAGAGGGCAACACAGTCAGACAGACACACACACACACTTGCATGTATTCATGCCAAGAAAAAGACATTGAGAGGGCATTGAGTTGAAAACCTCCAGTTGCCCTCGTTCAGACAATGGCTTGATACGGCAGTATACACACACAAACACACACACACACATGCACACCACAAACTTACATGGACAGGCCTATAAATGCCCAGCTAGCTCAGAACCGCCGGTGTGTTTGTGTGTGTTTTTATTGTTTTTAAGCTGCAGAAATTGCCAATAAAGTATATTTTGAGTAATAGTACAAACGTGTCTTTTGCCTCTTTGTGGGAACCCACATAATGATCTGTCTGCTTCGGGTCGTCTGTGTTGTTTGTGTGTCTTTATCTCCAGCAGAATTTCCCCTACTGGGATTATTACCGTTTATCTGTGTGTGATACACAGTACAGTGCAGAGGTTTTAGGCACTTAGGCACTTATAAAAACTAGCTCACTGCCCGTCCCCTTATCCAGCAGCAGAACTGTGCACAGCTGTACTGCAGAACCTCGTACTCTCTGCCAGGCTAACTAACCAGTACATGGAGGAGTCAGATCTCCTTAGCAATTTCGGGCTCATCAAAGTCTCAGGCTCTATTTTAGCGATCTTTAGGCGAGCCATCAACCACGCTTGATTTAGGGGGTGTCGGTGTGTCTTTGCTATGGTAATGACGGGGGAAAAGTTCACCTTGCGCGACTCGAAACTCTCAAAAGTCATGTACTGAGTCTCTAAATGAATCATGGGTGTGTTTTTTGGGACGTAAAATGTCCAATCAACCAATCAGCGTGTCGCATGCTGTTCCCTTTAAGAGCCAGGTGCGGTCAGACTGACCTTGGCGGGTTGCTATTTCAGTGGTGTAAAGCATGGGGGTGTACGAGCGTCGGGCTGCACACGCCTGTGTTGACAATTCGCTGCTATGATAGCAATGAACGAACGTCTGACTGTTGACGAACATCTGCCTAGGCTGTTTTCTGTCAGTGAAGCTCCTGCTGTGTTTTCCGGTGCCAGGATACACAGCAATACACCAGAAACTGACCTTAAGACCCCTCATTTCGAGACCACCACACCCATCAGCGCAGATAAATTTACAAGTAGCGTCGTTATTTTAAAATGTACACTAATATTGGCGGGAAATCAGCCAATCTGGCAACACTGGTCCTTAAAGAGAAACTGCAGAAATTGCCAATAAAGTATATTTTGAGTAATAGTACAAACATGTCTTTTGCCTCTTTGTGGGAACCCACATAATGATCTGTCTGCTTCGGGTCGTCTGTGTTGTTTGTGTGTCTTTATCTCCAGCAGAATTTCCCCTACTGGGATTATTACCGTTTATCTGTGTGTGATACACAGTACAGTGCAGAGGTTTTGGCCACTGGAGCACATTATTTTAAGGCATTTATCTCAGCAGTAAGTGTGGGTTCACTTCTAAAAACACCACCTTTCATTAGAACAGTCGTAATTCCAATGAATACAGCAAAAAAAAAGTAACAAGGATTTCCAATTTTCTTGTTTGAGCTAGTTTGGAGAATAAGGTTTGTTCCAGCCAGCGCACGGATCTGCTCAGTTCCATCACCAGCTCACCTGATTCACTCAGGATTTACTGGCTAATCCATGGTAATCGTGTTTGCTTATTTACAAATTCATTCATTTCTAAACACTTACTGCTCAGATTAACAGTCTGTCTGTCTGGCTGTCTGTCTGTCTGTCTGGCTGTCTGTCTGTCTGTCTGGCTGTCTGTCTGTCTGTCTGTCTGGCTGTCTGTCTGGCTGTCTATCTACACCATTGGGACACCTACACATCACGCCTACAGATGCCCCATTCTCTGTAACTTTACGTGGTCTGAAGCTCGGTGGCTGAGCTGCTCTCTGTGGTTCCTCCTAAACTCTTCCACTGTTCAATAATAATACCACTCACAGCTGATGGAGGAAGATCTAGGAGGGAGGAAATTTCACGAGCTGACTTGTTGGTGTTGCAGCATTGGCTCCTATTACATACAGGAAACTTTTATATTGTTTATAAATTATTATTTCCAAATTAAGATAATAATGGACCTTCACGATTTTCAAGGTAGTTTCTGACATTTGAATTATATACCATTATATACATATAACCCAACTTCTGAACCCTATTATATACATATCCCCCACTTTTGATCCCTGTTATATACATATAACCCCCACTTTTGATCCCTGTTATATACATATAACCCCCCATTTAACTCTGTTATATACATATAATCCCCCTCTTTTGAACCCTGTTATATACATATAACCCCCACTTTTGATCCCTGTTATATACATATAACCCCCCAGTTAACTCTGTTATATACATATAATCCCCCTCTTTTGAACCCTGTTATATACATATAACCCCCACTTTTGATCCCTGTTATATACATATAACCCCCACTTTTGATCCCTGTTATATACATATAACCCCCCATTTAACTCTGTTATATACATATAATCCCCCTCTTTTGAACCCTGTTATATACATATAACCCCCACTTTTGATCCCTGTTATATACATATAACCCCCCATTTAACTCTGTTATATACATATAATCCCCCTCTTTTGAACCCTGTTATATACATGTAACCCCCACTTTTGATCCCTGTTATATACATATAACCCCCCATTTAACTCTGTTATATACATATCCCCCTCTTTTGATCCCTGTTATATACATATAACCCCCACTTTTGATCCCTGTTATATACATATAACCCCCCATTTTTCAACTCTGTTATATACATATAATCCCCCACTTTTGATCCCTGTTATATACATATAACCCCCCATTTAACTCTGTTATATACATATAATCCCCCTCTTTTTAACCCTGTTATATACATATAACCCCCCACTTTTGAACCGTTATATACATATAATGACCCACTTTTTAACCCTGTAATATACATATAACCCCCACTTTTGATCCCTGTTATATACTTCTAATCCCCCTCTTTTGAACCCTCTTATATAGATATAACCCCACACTTTTGAACCCTGTTATATATAGATTTGTAATTATATATAGATGTATAATTATACAGTATATTACATTACTGACACAAATTTAAAGAACAACTGACAGTTTAACCATAATGTATGTTTATATAATGCATGCGTTACATACTATACACACATATATACTTAATAAAATATGAATAGGGCAAATAATAATAATAATAATAATAATTGACTACAACAATGTTTCCCATGAACAAAATATAATATAGATTCCTACATGTCTTTTTCTCATTATGGAAACTTGCTATATTTGTATTTTCCCAACAAATTGATCACACAGCAAATACAATCCTGCTCATTTGTGTGTATTTGCATGTGTGTGTGTGTATTTGCATATATGTATGTTTATGTATGTGTGTCCCTGTGCCATCATGTGTGACACATGCTCACATCAGCATGTATACGTGACCGACTGCTGTGTGTTTCCATGTCTATTTGTATGTGAGTGTATTTGCGTGTGTATTTTGTGTGTGTGTGTGTCTGTCTGTGTGTGTGTATGTGTCTGTCTGTGTGTGTGCGCACGCACACCCCTCTCTCCTCCCCGCGCAGAGCGGCCAGGCTGCAGATATCATCCATCTCCCTGTCACCCTGCACCGGGGCTGCTGGGAAGGCAGCAGACAGCGGCGCGGCTCAGAGGATGGAGCTGAATCCTAATTCAGCCTGCGACGCTCAAGCTCCCCCCAGCACCCCCACCCCCCCGCCACCCAGGACGGAAAATCGTTAACCCCGCAATCTGGGAACAAAGCAGAGGGCTTAGCCAGTCCTGCGCTCCCTCACCAGCCCACTCCTATTAACTCCAAACACATCGGCCTGTCCGGTCCCGCTCCACCGACGTACATTACTCAAGCCCAAACCCCGGCAGAGAGATCGCAGAAAAACCAGCTCCAACGCTCTGCTCCTACGAGCTTCTCCACAGTCCATCATTAGCGTCTCTTTTAGAGAAACTCTTTGAAGAGAAAACGCTTATTAAGCGAGTTGGATTTGAGGCCGAGGGAGATGTGAAGGCTGTGAAGTCAGGGCAGAAATGTGGGCGGATGTCGTCCCTTGCGTTTGCTCCAGGCAAGTGCAAATGCTCTTGTCCTGCGAAAAAAGACCAAAACCAAGTCGTCTTGTCTTCTTCTACGAGACATAGAAAAGCTCAGAATCCGTACACTGGGAGCACGGGTCAGAACCCTGCTGGAAAAAGTGCTGGGGACTAAGATGAGGGTCAGCATACCACATAGTAGCAGTTGGTCGGCAATAGCAGACGAACGTCCACCTACTTTTAAAGCAAAAAGCCGAGAATTAATACAATTATTTGCTGCAGAATCCTGTTCAGACACTCCCATAAAGGTGAGGAATAACTAAAGAAGGTCTCCTGCAGTCTTAGGGACATTTTTTGTGTTTGGACAAGTTTCTGCAGTGAGCTATTACGAGAAAAAAAATGGCAGGGACAAAGTCTCTAGCATCCTCAGCATCCTCTGCATCCCCAGAATAAACTAGGCCTCTTACTGATAGTTACTGTAAGTCTCAGGTCTCCCTGTCCACATATATCCAGATGTTTTTGAATAGTTTTTGTCCCTCTTTTTTGGACCGCTTTTGTCTCAAGCAGTGTTCCTAAAAATCTCTTCATCCACATGCAAAAAACACCCTAAAATGCTTGCGTGAACATGTCAGCCCAGCAGGGGGTGATAATACCTCACAAAGTTTGATGTACACATTTTTAAGCATACTTTCAAAAGCCTAATGGCCAAAGTAGACCTAAATATAGACCTAAACACCAGCTAACGTGTCTAAAGACAGGAATTCTTTTTAAATGTCCTTTTTTGCTTAATCTTTATTAAGAAAAAAATTTTCTTTAAAAAGAAATAGTTATCCTTCGATGGACTCATACCTAAGAGGTCAAAAGGTCAGCCTCTAAATCAGATCAGTAATGGTTGAATTTACAGAATTAATGTCTAATTTAAATGGATTAAAAGTGGAGATTGTTCTTAGAGTGCTGTCAATGTCTACATAAGGACAATTCACTTCTAGCACTTGACTACTGATGTTGGAATGCTTAGACTTCACTCAGCGTAAAATAGTGTTACAGATGGTTACAAACTAAGACTTTTTGGAGAACTGCCTTTAAGAACATCCTTATGAACTTTTAATTGTTTATCTTTGTGAATCCATCCCCCGATTCATAACTCGTTCTGACATACAGAACATGACAGTATTATCTACCAGTGTTTTTTTACACCTGTTTGGTGATTCCACACTCTCTGAATCACCCTCAGGACATTTCCCGGCTTTCTTCCCCAAATGTGAGCTCAGGACGTTCCAGTCCTCATGTCAATGTTTTTAAAAAGCCGCACTTTTCTCTTCTCCAAAGTTCTCAGAAATCTCCACCATTGAGAGCATTTTCAAAAACCTCAGATATTAGAGACCTAAAATGCAGAGTCTGTGTTGGCAGGAGGCTGAAATGCAGAGAAAATGCTACGTTTTTTAAATATCTGGACAGGGTTTAACATTAAACAGGGTGACATCCCATATTTCCTGGAAAGGTTTGGTGTTTCCGCCTCGTTTAGGTTTAGAGCATTCAGATCTACAGATGTTCAGACTGTAAACAAACTATCGGATGCTGATAAATTGATTGTTAATGGGGTTAGGATTAGGCAGAGGATTAGCACCAAGGTTAGAAATAGGAAAGGTTAAGAGTTTAATAGACTGTGGGAGCTTTCACACCTACCATGTTTGGTCTGAACCTTCAGACTTTTCAGTTTGGTCTGAACCAAAACAGCAGATGTGTCAAAATTTGGTCTGACCAAAAGAGGTGGTCTCGGTCCGGATTAACTCAACCATGGGTTCGTTTGCATGGTGAAGTACTTTTAATTTTGGGCAAAAGGGACTATATATATATATATATATATATATATATATATATATATATGTATATATATATATATATATGTATATATATATATATATATGTATATATATATATATATATATACATATATATATATACAATGTCCAAATTTTTGTGGACACCCCTTTTAATACTGCATACACTGCAATAATAATGCACACACAGCTTGTCTAGCCCCTGTAGAAAAGTATTGCCAATAGAATAGGGCTCAGGCTAGAGGGGTAAAGAGCCCCCAGCATTGAGGAGCTGTGGAGCAGTGGAAGAACTGTGTTCTCTGGAATGATGGTGGTGGTGCTCCATCTAATACTTTTGGGATGAGTTGGGCAGTTGGGGATGATGAGGTGGGGTGGTGACCATCATTCAACATCCTGACCTCACTCATTCAGCAAATTCTCCAAAATCCAGTAGAAAGCCTTCCCTGGACAGTAGAGACAGTTACTCCAACAAAAGCAGGATCGACTTTTTTTAATATCCTTGATTTCAGAAAAAAATAGTTTCCATTTCCAGTATTTACCATTTCAAAACTTGGGATTTTCTCCTATTTGTTTCAGCCAGACTTTAGAGAGAGAGTTCATAAGTTAACCTGGATGAATTCCCCATGCTGAGTTAGCACCATGAGTGAGCGGTCGTCCTCCATCCATCCTCCATCTCCCACTTGCAGACTCACAAAAGGCCTCGGTTCAAGCCCAACGTCATATTCCACTGCAGCTGCCGGCCAGTGTCTCAGAGTTCGCCCGAGCCCCCTTCTTCTCCTCCTCCAGTGATCTGTTTGTTCAGGCTCTGAGTTCATATTGACCCGCTATCTGACTGCCGTTCTCCGTAAGAGGGCTCCCCGGCTGTTTTTATAGCTCTTGGAAGCCATCGGGGCGCAGGCACACGTTGTTGTTTTGAACCCGAAGGACCCTCCTGGATTCGCTGGCCTGGGAATCAGATTCCCACAAAAGGCGACTTTGATTCAGGAGGGCGGGTAAAGGGGATTGTGAAGGGGGTGGTGGTGGTGGTGGTGGTGGAGGTGGGGGGGTACTAAAACAAACGCTCTGCTTGTACATGTTATCAGAATCTGCTGACTTTTCTTCTGAAGTACGGCCTCGAGGGAGATCCCATGAAAAAAAAATGTGGAAAAAAAAGGAATAACAATAAAGCAAACTATCATCCTTGCAAGCCAAACAAGCCCAGCTCCTCTGAGTTACAGACCCAACCCATCAACAGCCAGAGTCCAAAGTAAACAGCTGCGAGCAAAAGACGAGGGAGGAGGATTTGCTTTGACACAGTCAGCTCGGCTGGGGCTGCTTTCTCCACGTACGGGCTGCTTATTCATGTCTTCTGCACGCAGCAGACCATATTACATAGGGGTAGACTCTACATGTCCATACTCTACATGTCCAAATGTTTGTAGACACCCCATCTAATGAGTGCATTCAGCTATTTTAAGTTGCACCCATTGCTGACACAGATGTGCAAATGCACACACACACACACACACACTGTACACGTGTAAGAAGACATGAAGGATCCAAGACCCCCATTGAGCAGACCCCAACAGCGACAGTGGCAAGGAGAACCTTCCTTAGAGCTGGAGGAAGAAACCTTGGGAGGAACCAAGACCCACAAGGGGGACCCGACCCATCCTCCTCTGATCAGAACTATTGATAAATTATTGATAAAAGTCACCAAACCATCGATACTGTTGAACTGCTCTGATCATAATCATAATATAATAATCATGGTGTAGTAGAATACCATAATATAGTCATGGCAGTGATGGTCAGAGTAATGATGGTTAATAGTGATGATATTAATAGTGGCAGATTAAGAGTAAGAATAGAACTTTCTGGAGCAGATAAACAAACATGGACCTATTGGCACCGTGCTTCCTTATGCCAGGCGTGGGGGGGCTAGAGAGGTACTTTACAGATACAGTACTTTTGGGATGAGTTGGAGAGGGGTAAAGTGTCAGGGTGGTGATCGCCAACCAACGTCCTGACCTCATTAGTGCTCTTGTTGCCGAATACAATCAAATCCAGTAGAAGGCCTTCTTCCCTGGACATGGAGGCAGCAGAATCTCTTTTTAATACTCTTGACTACAGAAGAAACAGGTGTCCCAATACTTTTGTCTTTTTATCTTGTATATATATATATATATATATATATATATATATATATATATATATATATACAAGAGATGAACCTTTGAAGCAGGTAAAGAACCACTTAAGCATTTAAAAGGTTCTTGGAGTTGTGCTGCTCTGAAGAACCCTCTGCAGATGCAGATATTATGACACATGGACGCTGAATACGAGCTTGTCACCTTGTGTAAACTGATTTGAAGGAGTCTGCTGTTACAGGGGACGAGCTTTTTCAAGAGGCTCTAGATTAGAATAAAGGAAAATGCCTTTGAATCGTACCTGCTCCCCCGGGACTCGCTCTCATTGTGCATTTGTACACAAAAGCCTGAAAAGGGGAGCGAGAGAGGCTTGATTAAACAGCTATTGATTTCAATTCACCTCCACTGCACGCACCTCAGACGCCAAGGCCGCAGATGATGTATTGATTTATTCATCCGCTTTGCTTTTTTTTTTTTATCCCCCCCACCACCTCCGCCTTCTCCTCCTGCTCTTATTCTCTCCCCCTCCTCCCCCTCCTCCTCCACCTTCCGCAATGATTGAGACTCCCGTAACAATGATGGCAGCCACAGCTGGCTGCGCCCCGGGCCCCCGTGTAAGCAACACGTCGGAGCCGGAGAACAGCTCAGCCGCCCGAAGTCTCTGTCCTTCAGACGCTCACTGATGCTTGGCCCCCTGGCTCCGTACGCACAGAAACGCCTTTCATAACACGGGTCGGGGTAAGGGTGGGGGGTGTTATGTGGAGGGGTGTGGAGGGGTGCTCTTCAGGCTCTTCAGACAGAGCCCCTCAGTTCGCAGGAGCTGACAGCGGTGCTTTAGGCCGAACGTTTCTGCTCGTTTCTGAAGACAAGGGCAACATTTATAAACTCCCGGGCCAGCGGGCCGGAAGGTAGCCGGAGATGAGGGAACGTGTCTTAATTGGACGAGCTGCCCGTGCTTTGAGCGTAAGCGGTCACGAACGAGGCATGAGGACTTGAAAGCAGGCCTGAGACGCCAGATTTGGTGGCAGGTTTGCATGCATGTTTGCACGTTCTGAAAAGCTAGCATTCGTACACAGTACACACAAGGCCTCTAAGCCCAGCCCTTTAACGAGAGCGCTGCCTGTTAGCGGGGGAAATTTTCCACACTTACATACAACCATCTATTCAGCCTGCAGCTGACCCCTCGAACCTTAGGTGGATTATTCAGTTAATAATCCTAATGCAGAAACTACTGTGAATTATTTAGTAACCGTTTAGGTTTGCTTATCATGTGGAGTCCCACAGGGTTCTATGTTAGGGCCTATGACACTGATGATGTTATTAATAATAGCAACATAGTTATAAAAGTGAAGAAGTGTGGGGCTAAAAAAAATAAATAAAGGGTCTAAGGGATTAAGCCTGGTCCGTTCATGCTTATCTGAAATTGTACAGCATGGCTTGGCCTGGTCTGCTTTCTAAATACTGGACAGCCAATCAGAACAGCAGTAATTTATGTCTGACTTAAGGTAACAGGTAACACAAAAAAAAAGAGAAGCTGGTAAATGTATGTCATTTCATCTTCTTATCTGCTTTTTCCTTGTCAGGGTCACGGTGGGTCCAGGGCCTACCAGGCTGGAATTACAGGGCAACACAGGCACCCATTCACACCTAGGTGCAAGTTAGCATAGCCGATCTGCCACAGATTGTGTAAAAGTCAATCAAATCTTTTTGGTACAGAAACCCTAAAAGTATAGGTTGTGTATGTATTAATATATCGTCTATGTATGTTATACATGTCCAATGCTATTAAAATATGCATAAAGCAAGCAAAACACTGTATTTTGTATTTATTTATATTCTTAATAGCATTTTTTCTTATATCAGGCCCTGTTCATTTTGCTGCAACGTAAAAAAAGGTATCATATTGAGATTCCACTGTATTAAATGTGGTGCTTCAACAGGACAATGCTTCCTGCCATTCTGAGGGACACAGCCCTGCACCTCAAACTCTTTACCCTTTATTAACTCCTTGAATCCCAGTTTAGTTATTCAGTGTTTTATAGTTATGTAGAAATCATTGTGAACTATTTCAGAACCATTTGGCCCAGCGTAGCTTATGGAGTCCAACAGGGTTCTATTTTAGGGCCTATGAAACTGTTGTTAACTATGACAGCAATGCCGTTACGTGAGTGACGGAAGTGTGGGCTTACGTACAGGGTCTTAGGGGTTAAGCAACCCTTTCAAAAACCTGTGAAGTTCTTGCAGTTGATGGTAGCTCGAACATCGAATTTTAATAATACAGATCTCACAGACGTCCACAGCGTGCCAACGCCAGACAGGTGCAGTGGCACATTTAGGGTGTTGGTGTGCCGTAAATTTGGAACACTGTCACCTGCAAAAAGGGCAGCAATTAGTGCTGAGCTACTTGCTACGTCGACCGCGAACAGAGCAGTATCAGTGCATAAAGGTCAATGGTCAAACTGGACTCAAGAAAAACTGCTGGAGAACGTGCTAGAGTGCAGATTCATCTCCCAGCCTGTAATAGAGTGAGTTCCTCCTTCGCAATAATGCAGAGTCCTTTAGTCTGCACTAGTCCACCCTTAATACGAGCTCCAGCTACAATCAGGCAGATAAAGTCTGACTTCAGGCTCCCTCCCTGCTGCATTTAAGGGTAACCAAAGTCCTGGAAGAAACGTCTGGAGTCCAGCCAGCTCCCTTTGCAGTGTGTCTGAGGTAACCTTGCATGGTCAGAGCAAAAGAGAAGCTATGACGCCACCTAGTGGAAACACAGGGGAATGCTGTTCGGCATTTTCGGAAGGTTCAATGAGTTTAAAGAGGAATTCCATGTACTTTGTGAAATTTCGGCCAACCTTTCCCAGTTGGAATTCACACAGTGAAATCATATGTCTGAAGATGCCTCTAAAAGCTGCCTCATGGTCAGTTATTAGGCCACATTGTTAGGAATACACAGTCTGAGGCCTGTTTCCCACAGTTCACATTTACAGCATTTAGCTGACGCTCTTATCCAGAGCAACTTACAAGGTTACTCGTATTACAGAGGTGGGCCAATGTAGTGTTAGGAGTCTTGCCCAAGGACTCTATGCATTGGTATAGCGCAGCACAGTCACCAGGACCGGGAATCAAACCCCAGTCTCCCACATGGTGTGGTAGTTCACTGGCAGGTAGTGGTGTTATCTGTTGTGCCACACCAACCACACCACCAGTTGTAGCTTAAAACATGTATGGTACAGGTTCTCGTTAGGCAAAATATTGCCAAAGAAAATGCATGTGATTGGATTTCCCACCATTTTACCATCATCAGCATCACATATAACACTGAGGAGACTTGAGAAGATTCACTGGTGGTTTTGGATAGTAAATAAAACAGCTATATCAGTGTGGCGATCCGGTTCGATGAGTCATCCTCCACCGTATTCTCCTCAAGTGGGCGATGTGTTGTGTATATCAACAGAGCAGTACAGGCCTGAATGCTTGACCCCTACAGTGAGGAGGTCTGGTGGCCCTCTTATGCTGTGAGATTTTGCTGGCACTTCACTGTCCTGTGATGAAACATCTCTGTCCTGAAAGAAGAGGTCTCTGCCAGGTCGACGATGCCATCTCCACAGGGTACGAGGGGCTCTCTCCCACTTTCTGAGTGGTTTAAGTATTAAAAAGGGATGTTAATCATATGCGATGGCCTCCACTGTCACCAGATCCAAACCCAGCTGAAGATGTATGGGAGATTCTGAAGGAACGCGTCAGACAACTGCAGGATCATCATTTAGAAGAACAGCCCACCAGCCCACCAGCCCTCCGGTTCAGTTCCAGAGATGTTCAGAAGCTGTCGGCCTGTGCTGGCCCCGGACTGCTAATCTGTCACCCACCTGCACCAATCCGTCTTTGTACTTTCCTGTCCTGAGTAAAAGGTCGCCCTTAATCATTAGGTAGACGTGAAACTACAGAACAGTCTGGGCAAGCTGGCGAAATCGATCACTCAGAACTCCGTTATTAAAAGTAGATTGATTTTTAATATGAGCTGAGATTTGCATTCCAAGTTGAGCTGTCTGGTGAGACAAATGCCTGTTTTATGGTGTCCAGGCTGCAGAAATTTCTCTTTTTAACACAGATGTCTTTTTTTGTGTTTTAATTAATGGAAGATTTATATAAATTTAATATAAAATATATTTTTGCCAATAAATTACATATTTGTTCTGTGATTAAACTGCATATTTAACTGCATTGTGTGGTTTGCCTGAGTCACATTGCTCCTAAACTCATTACTGCTCCTTATTTATTATTAAAGATTTGGAAGTTACAAATTATTCTCACTCAGAGAAAGAATGATTTCCCCCTCTGAGAGTGGACAGCTGACCTGCAGTCTAATGAAGAAGAGATGGGTGGTAATATACAACCATATACAGCCTAGATTTCTTACAATATTTTTCTCATAGTTTTAGATGACTGTAAACAAAGTCACAGCATAGTATTATTCTTGTTATTATTATTATTATTATTATTATTATAGATTATTAAAAGATGTATTATATAGCACCATTCTCAAATACTTTGGCAGGGCTGTGTATTATAGAAAATGATTATATATTATTGTTAAAGCCTGAATATTTTGGAGGAAGGGTAATAGGTTATTGATAGAGGGATTATCATTTTATTATACAGTACTACACTTTCCTATCATTTTCGGTAGGCCTGTACTTAATAGAAAATGTATATAATTGACAGAGGTATTATACAGTCTATAATCTATACTATTTATAATATTCCTGTCTAATAATAATACCTATATTATAATAATATTCATGTAGGGCTGTTTATTATAGAAAAATATGATCTATAATAGAACATATTATATATATATATATATATATATATATATATATATATATATAGTGCTATACTATCCTATCCTATACTATACTATTCCTAGCTGTATTGGATTGTACAGTGCTGTGTCATATCTATATCAATAATCTTTAATATTCTGCTATAATATACAGCCATGCAGGAACAGTATATTATATAACTCCTATATAATAACAAAATGTAATATCATTATACAATAATCTATAATATTTTGCTATACTATGCTATTCCTCCATGGCTGTATGTTATAGCAAAACTTTATAGATTATTGGTATAGATAATACATATTACTGTACAATCCCAAAATATTCCTATAGGGCTGTCTGTATATTACAGTACAAATATGATAGATTACTGATAGAGACATTATGCAGTGCTATACTGTCCTATAATATTCCTTTAGGGCTGCATTTTATAAGAAAACTAACATATATTATTGATAAAGGTATTATGCAGTACTATACTCTCCTATAATTTCCTGTAGGTCTGTACTTATAGAAAAATTATTTTACTGATAGAAATATTATACAGTTCTATACTGCCTACTAATATTCCTGTGTTGCCTCATATTATAATATAGAAATATGTATTTTATAGACAAAGTGATTATACAGTGATTTGCTATCCTATAATATTCCTATAAGGCTGTATATCATAGAAAAATAAAAGAAAATGTATATTATAGATTATATGTATGTGTGTGTGGTATTATAGATTATTGATATAGATATTACACAATACTGTACAATCCCATAATATTCCTGTAGGGCTGTATGTTGCAGTACAAATATTATAGATTACTAATAAAGGCAGTATATAGTGCCATACTATCCTATAATTTTATGTGAAGCTGTACATTATAGGACAATATTATAGATTATTGATATAGGCATTATATAGTGCCTCACAATCCTATGTATTCTACAAAAAAAATTATTAATAGATGCGTTATGCAGTATCATACCATCTATAATATTCCTGTGGGACACATGAAATCATCTTGTTAGCGTTCAATTATCAAATGACACAACCGTCTGCTTTGAAGAAGCCTGAAGGGTTCATGTCTACCCCCTTAACTATTGCCAAGGATGTACCACAGGGATCAGTTCTGGGACCTTCTTGTTTTACTATGTATATTAACAGTCATAATGAGCCAAAGGGGAAATTCCATTTTTATGCAGATGATTTGGTATAATTTATTGCTCAGCATCCACTCAAAAACCAAACCTTGTGAAATTCACAAGGTACTGTACACACTGCACTACACGGCTTTTATGGTCTCTTGTTTTAAATGCACAAATTCAAGCTGTCGTCACCTTACTGGGAAATGTGTTGAAGACATATGTGTCTTCATGTAGATATACTGGTAATATTAAATCACCCCCTGACATCTGAGTCTCAGATTTTGAAAATTGAAATAAATTGTGGTTCCTTACTGCAGTGTTACACTTTTTACACTCTACACAGTTGATGATGTTTCCAATAATTTACCAAGATAAAAGTTTACAGTGTAAAATAAAACTTTGCAGTATCAGTAGAGGAGACTGTAAATAACCAGGCTAAATTAGCAGCAGCTTTCTGATGGCTAATGCCAAAGCCTCAAATTTCAGCCTCTACATTACATCATACTGTAATGTAGAAACTGCGATGGCAAGTGTGGTTCAGAATTGGATTTCATATTAAATATGAATGGATTATTAGTAAATAATGGCACTGATCCCAAAAATCCTCATATTCAAGAACCTCAGCACCACTACCTCAATAATTCAGACTGAAAACAGTGAAGATGTGTAGTGCCTGTGATAGTCTCGAGCCAATTTATTGTGTAAGAGCTTCAGTTTACCAGTGGAGGGCAGCACTGTGCTGTGGCTCAGATTTAGGAGCTCAGGATTTCCTCAGAGGGCCTGTTGTGATGTGTAAGAAGGTTCAAACTGCTGTTAAAATCAAGACTCCTGAGCAACACATGTCAGCCTCTGAAACAGAAATGGCCTTTATCAGATTATCAGATTATCAGACCACAGTTAGAAACAATTTCATTGAACAACATTGAACCAAAGCCAAATTAGGATTAACCCCCCCCCCAACAAAAAAACAAAACAAAACAAAAAAACACTCCAGCCTGAGTGGAAGTAAAGTCCACCCACTCTCTCTCCTTTTAATCAAACATCTTCCTCGAATTTGATCTGCTCCGAATTCGTCCCGTGAGGTGTGTGGAGCCGGGCAAGTCCAGCAGTGGTTGCCTCATCTTTCACTTGGAGAAATGCAAAACTAATAGGAATTGATTGGCGTCTTATTACTCCCCTCTGTCATCCCCAGTGGTGGGCTTGATTAATGCAGGCCTGTCTGCAGCCCTGATGAAGATGGATGCAGTCTGGATGACTGGTGGGAATGTTCGGCCCAGTTAGCTGTGTTTTAATGACTCTAATGCAAGGAGTAAAATTATCATTACACTGGCTGATTAAAGCCAAAGCAGATGGAGGAGCATAAGCTGTGTGTGTGTGTGTATGTGTGTGTATGTGTGTGTGTGCACGCTTGGGTGTTCCCACATAGACTATTGTGGTAATTTCGCTTCCTTTAACCAACTTCAGTTTGATCGTTTTTGTGCAGTGCAGCACTGGTTTGTCCAGAAATCAGATTCGCACATTTTCATTTTCTACCCAGATACAATCAACCAGCCAAGACATGTCTGATGCCCAAAGTTTAGCTTCTTTGGTTTTGCGCCAGAGCCACAAGGCTAATGTAGTAGTAAAGGGAAACATCTGCCACAGGATTTAGAGCCACTGGAGTCATTCTGCAGCACCGTTATGAACCCTGAGAAGGTTCTACGCCTCTCTGGAATGGGTTGAGGGAGTAGCTGAAGGTTTGCAGTCAAGGAGTGTGTGCTATAAAGGGCATCCTGGGAATGGCCTAATCACACATAGATAGAGATGGACAATTCAGGCCCCAAAAATAAATATCCACCCCAGGTAAGCTGCAGCAGAGCTCCCTAGGCAGGTGGAGCAAAATCCTGGGGTAGATTTATACCTTTACTTAGCTAACTTAGCTGTAGCAGAGCTCCCTAGGCAGGTGGAGCAAAATCCTGGGGTAGATGTATACCTTTACTTAGCTAATTTAGCTGTAGCAGAGCTCCCTAGGCAGGTGGAGCAAAATCCTGGGGTAGATTTATACCTTTACTTAGCTAACTTAACTGCAGCAGAGCTCCCTAGGCAGGTGGAGCAAAATCCTGGGGTAGATGTATACCTTTACTTAGCTAATTTAGCTGTAGCAGAGCTCCCTAGGCAGGTGGAGTAAAATCCTGGGGTAGATTTATACCTTTACTTAGCTAATTTAGCTGTAGCAGAGCTCCCTAGGCAGGTGGAGCAAAATCCTGGGGTAGATTTATACCTTTACTTAGCTAACTTAGCTGTAGAGACCCCTAGGCAGGTGGAGTAAAATCCTGGGGTAGATGTATACCTTTACTTAGCTAATTTAGCTGTAGCAGAGCTCCCTAGGCAGGTGGAGTAAAATCCTGGGGTAGATTTATACCTTTACTTAGCTAACTTAGCTGTAGAGCTCCCTAGGCAGGTGGAACAAAATCCTGGGGTAGATTTTTACCTTTACTTAGCTAACTTAGCTGTAGAGCTCCCTAGGCAGGTGGAGTAAAATCCTGGGGTAGATTTATACCTTTACTTAGCTAACTTAACTGCAGCAGAGCTCCCTAGGCAGGTGGAGCAAAATCCTGGGGCAGATTTATACCTTTACTTAGCTAACTTAGTTGTAGCAGAGCTCCCTAGGCAGGTGGAGCAAAATCCTGGGGTAGATGTATACCTTTACTTAGCTAACTTAGTTGTAGCAGAGCTCCCTAGGCAGGTGGAGCAAAATCCTGGGGCAGATGTATACCTTTACTTAGCTAACTTAGTCGTAGCAGAGCTCCCTAGGCAGGTGGAGCAAAATCCTGGGGTAGATGTATACCTTTACTTAGCTAACTTAGTTGTAGCAGAGCTCCCTAGGCAGGTGGAGCAAAATCCTGGGGTAGATGTATACCTTTACTTAGCTAACTTAGTCGTAGCAGAGCTCCCTAGGCAGGTGGAGCAAAATCCTGGGGTAGATGTATACCTTTACTTAGCTAACTTAACTGCAGCAGAGCTCCCTAGGCAGGTGGAGCAAAATCCTGGGGCAGATGTATACCTTTACTTAGCTAACTTAACTGCAGCAGAGCTCCCTAGGCAGGTGGAGTAAAATCCTGGGGTAGATTTATACCTTTACTTAGCTAATTTAGCTGTAGAGCTCCCTAGGCAGGTGGAGCAAAATCCTGGGGCAGATTTGGACTTAGCTAACTTAGCTTAGCTGGGCAGATGTATACCTTTACTTGGCTAGCGTAGCTGTAGCAGAACTCCCTGGAGCAGATTTTCTTCTTTCTGGACCTGATTTTTCATCTCTACCAATTATGTCATTTTCGCTCATCCCATGATGTGTCGGTCATTTGGTCACTGGTCAAACACCAATGACCAAATGACCTACAATAAAGCCTTTTCAAAGCTTTCAATAGAAACATTAGCAGAGCATTAAAGCCACTGGACAAAAGTGTGGGAAATTGAAAGTTGGCAATCAACTGTTTTAAACCCGTCCTGACTGACCGTCTACATTTGGTGAGAAACTTGATTTTGGTGTAAATTGTTCTTCTGGCGAAGATTGAGCCTCACATTCTCCTGACCGAAACCCAATATCACAGAATGACCCGCAAGCTTCCAAGCGAGGGCAACATAAAGCGAATTACTTTCCCCTCACCCCTCCATGTCTGCTGCCCTCGGCCTCACCCGCCCCGCAGACTGCAGACGCCTTTCGGGAATTCAAATGAAAAGTAATGATCTGCGCTTAATGAATACGGTATGGATTTCATCAGGCAATTACTGAACTTTTGACGCCCCTCCAAGACCTCCACTGCCTCCCCAATGAAACCCTCTCATTCGCTGCGCCTGGCTCGCATAGCCCTCGCTAAATTATGCAGCTTTGCTGTGTTTCTCGGATTGCAGATTTGTGGAAATGTGAGGAGTGTGATTGGTGACTCTCTTCGCAACAGCTATTAGCAGCAGATGCTGCGTTAATGTGGGTAGGAATCACAGTGTGGAATGTGTAATGGGGGTCTCCGGTGCTTGGTGGCCTCTGCTGGGATGAGTTCTAGAGGATCTTCTAATGGGTAGAACACTGGAAATGAGACCTAATGTGATTGGAAATCCAGCTCAGACGGTGATGATCTTCATCCTGTTACCTGTAGGATAGCAAGATCACAGTTGGATAGTTATCTTTTGGAGTCTTGGTTCCTCATAATGGTTCCTCCTCGTGCTCTTAGAAAGTTCTCCTTTTGAGTCTTGGTTCCGCATAATGGTTCCTCCTCGTGTTCTTAGAAAGTTCTCCTTTTGAGTCTTGGTTCCGCATAATGGTTCCTCCTCGTGTTCTTAGAAAGTTCTCCTTTTGAGTCTTGGTTCCGCATAATGGTTCCTCCTCGTGTTCTTAGAAACTTCTCCTTTTGAGTCTGGGTTTTGGTTACTTGGCTTTTCTTTCTTATGCTCCTAAGGGGTTTGACCTTTAAAATATTGGTTCTTTTCAGTGTTTCTTGAGTGAGTCTTGGTTCCTCTCGATGGTTTATCCTCATTTGTCCTTCCTCTTTATCTTTTGGAATCTTGGTTCCTTTCAGTGGTTTACCCCCATGCTCTTGGGGAGGTTTATCTTTTAGGTCTTGGTTCCTCTCAATGGTTCCTCCTCATGTTCTTATAGAGTTCTCATTTTGAGTCTTGGTTCCTCGCAATGATTCCTCCTCATGTTCTTGGGGAGTTTATCCTTTTGAGTATGGGTTCTTTTCAGTGGTTCTTCCTTAATGCTTTAAGGGGGTTTTCCCTTTGAGGTCTCCTTTTGAGATCTTTTCAGTTGTTTCTCCTCATGTTCTTAGAGAGTTCTCATTTTGAGAGAGTTCTTTTTGGTTGTTCCTCCTCAGCCTCTTAGAAAGTTGTGTCTTTAAGGTATTGGTTTCTTTTAATGGTTAACCCTTATGTTATTAGAGAGTTTATCATTTTGAGTCTTGGTTCCTCTCAGTGGTTCCTTCTCATGTTCTTAGGTGGTTCTCCTTTTGAGTCTTGGTTCCTCTAAATGCTTCAACCTCTCGTTTCTAGAGAGGTTATCCTCCTGTTTTTTTCTCAGTGCTCCTTCCTCTTTATCTTTTGGAGTCTTGGTTCCTTCCAGTGCTCTCGAGGAGGATTTTTTCCTGCTTCTCTGTCCATCAGTAATGCTCATTTCTGCAGTTGCTGTTTTGGTTTAATATCTACTAACTATCATTAAACTGAATCGCTTAAACCAACACTTTCTCACATCTGAGTGTTGGTCATTTTTCAGCAGAGCTAAAGCGTAGCCTGGCTAACAGATGTTCCTGTAGCGTGGTTTCATCCAGACAAAGGGTGCAAAGAACTTGAGTGATTTGTTTTTTCTTTCTTGCATAACTGGAGGTGTTTCTCCAAGTAAGTGAAAGAAAAGCCCACAGAGCGAATTAAAAGGAGGGGATTATGAGTTTGGTTGCATAGCAACAGGCTTTGGTAGGCAGATATCTGATTTAGCTCTTCAGATCGTGAAGGCATGTTGGTAAGTATCTCTTCCATATGCAGTTCCACTCCTGTGCGGTGGAAATTGTCAAACAAGTGGTGAAGAGAAAACATCAGCAGCATCTCCAGGCGGCCCGTAGCCGGTCTGAACCGCTGCGGCTTCTGCACGGCTCGGCTCAACATCCCGTTGTCTCCTGTGTGTTGGATCAGAAACGCTTAAGTGCTGAGGCTGCAGTCGGGCCTGTGTGAGTCTGTGTGTAAACCACTGTTGATTTTTCATGGCTGTAGTGGGCTTTTTTTCCTCAAATGCGGACGCTGAAGTTCTTTTCTTGGCAAATGAAAGTGAAAATGTGATTGTGAGTCATGGGTCTCTCTCTCTCTCTCTCTCTCTCTCTCTCTCTGGCTCTTGGCCTTTTTTTTTCAGCCTGAAATAAAACCGTGCCGAGTGGGCGGCGTGCGACGAGTCCTTCCCAGTGCAAGTTTGCTCTTGGAGTTTTGCAGCTTTTCAAGCCACCGTGCACGTGCTGCAATTGTGTTTACTGAGAGGCGAAGGAGCTCTTCTTCTTCTTCTTCATCATCAAAAAAAGAGCCTCTTTTCTGCTCTGCCTGTGCCGAGGAACCGCTCGCTCTTTGCGTTGCTTTCATGAGAGACCGGCTTTAGCTATTATCCTTTGAGGCCTATCTGCCCTGGAGTTGTTTACTCCTTCACTTATTTATTTATTACTCTCTCGTAAAGCTTAGACTGAAAGGACGACAGGTGTGGGAAGCCTGGGTTCTCCTATGACTGGCTAGTCAGAGAATTCTCCTAGACCGAACGACCTCTCGCTTTTACTTAATCCCTAACTCTAGATTTTATTACTCGGCCATTAATCTTAATGCAGGAAATGCTGTGAAATAAACAGTTTTGCATATCTAACTTCTGGAGTCCCACAGGGTTCTATTTTAGGGCCTATAAAACTTAAGGTTAATTACTACAAACAGGGTCCAAAAGGTTCCAGGTCACAATTCTGGAATTTCGTCGTTTAGCTCTGGAGCCACTATGAGGCTTATGTTTTAGGCATGTAATTGAATTGAAGTGAATTTCCTGACAGTAAGCATTGCGCTAACTGTAGGCCTAAATCATTACATACTAATGGAGTAATCTCCATTAGACTTGCTTATGAGACCTTTGACATACAGTTATCTCTGCCTTGAAGCCTGAATTTTTTGTCATGTGGACAGACAGCAGGGTGTTGCACAGTATCAGAAAGCACATTAGCATGTCAATGTGCCTGAAATTGCACTGAAATACTGTTTGGATATACCGCCTCCCCAAGTGGCCATTTTACAGACAGAATGTAAAACCAGTTAAATACTGGTTTCATCTGCCAAAGGTGTCCATCAGCACTTTCTGTAAGTGGACATGGTTTTGTAGCTGATATGCTACGTTAGCTATGTTCCGAAGCACCATGATTTTTTTTTTATAAACTCCCAAAAAAGTTTATTAAATATATTCATACATACACCTTTACTTTTATATATTCTTATCTTTAACTTTTATATATTCTATATACTCTACATTAGCATAAATTAAGACATATATAAAAAATATTAACTTTTATAAGATATATAAATGTATTAAAATATACTTAAAATGTTGAACTGTCAATCAACTTCCTGTATAAGCCATGTAATGGGGTAGCGTGTTGGGCTTTTTAGGGTGTCTAGACCACAGACTCAGCCAGACCAAATGCAGGAACACTAAAACAAAGGGATTGTTTATATGCCAAACCTAGACAAGAAACACCTGGGAGCAACGATGAGAGGGAGTGGCTACAGACAAGACACAGATAAAGGGAATGACAAAGGTAGAAACTGGGCGGAGCAAGGCTGCATCGCATTGATCCCTTTGCTTTTTTGGCATTAACACTAACTAATTAAGATGTAGGCATCCAGTTGGCATGGCGCTAATGCTGCTATGAGCTTCCATTCCATACATGTTAGCTACACTAGCCTTTCAGCTCCAGTGCAAAACTAAAGATGTCAGTTTTTGAAACACGGCTTTAACTGATCAGCATCGTCTGGGGGAGGTTTGTAAATGTGCTTTTTCGCCGAACCAGACGTTACCCAGCCATTTCGCTTCTTCAGTACCTGACGAGCATCACAAAGAAAAAGTCAAAAACTCCTCCTCCTCCTCCAACTCTCCTCCACCTTTGCCAAAAAAGCCGTGACTAAATCAAGACGTCCTTCCTCATGCTCCTCATCCCCGGCGACAGCACAGGAGATGGCGGCTAATGAGAGGAAGTGCCTTCGTCGAGGTTCCACTTCCTGTGATGGCTGTCTCATGTGTGCGTGAGCGTGTGTGTTTGTGTGTGTGTGTGTGTGAAAATAAGTGTGTGCACGAAACCCCTGTTCGCATGGAGGGACGCGCAGCTGTCACCGTGATCAAAGACCCACTGCGGTGTGTGTTCTGACAGAGGAACACAGCAGACAGCTTGACATGAGTGCAGCCCAGGCAGCCGGCCCGCTGGGTGCAGCCGAGCTGTCAGGCGGGCTGCTGCAGGAACAGGCCGCCGAAACACACTCGCGCACTCGCGCACTGTCAGATGGATTTGGCTGAGAGACGAAATGAAACCTATGAATAAATGAGAGGCGCTCCGGATAAAAGTTTTACGTTTCGAATCCGTTTAATGATCCTTATAGGGAATTCATGAGGACGGTTTCAGGCATTAGAAGGGAATCGGTGAGCAATGTGTGTGTCACTGTAGCTGGTGCATCCTTTCTTACTGTGCTTATGAGAGATATGGCCTACCAGGGCTGTCAGGTGATTAACACAGGGCAACCGGGGCCTCCATTGAGTTTACAGATGCAGGGAAGAGTGTTTTCAAAGAGAAAGCAGTGTTTGTAGCTTCTGTAGGCAATGGTTGCACATTGTACCTTTGCACACATTCTCTACCCCTGACATTCTCTTTATCCAGAAGTCTTCCCATGCTTCTTCTTCTAATCTGCATGGAAATGAATAGTCACTAATTAGCATCGTGCATGTAAGCCCAATCTTCATTCGTGGTCAGGGATGTTAGAGCATCCGGTCGAGGTGTTCTCTTAAGGCATCCATCCACTGCTGAAGACAACGTCTCCATTCACAATCACCGTCTGAGGTCACCATGCCCAATGCCGAGCATCCTCAGTTGGGTACATTCTGCCACTCTTCCTCCATTGGGCTGTGGAGCAGAAGCACTGCATTGTCTAGCGTGATGGAGTGCCATTAAATACTGTTGGATCTTTGGGATGAGCTGGAGTGATGGAGCTTCATTGATCGCCTTTGAGTGAAATTAGATGGACTGGAATAGCTCCACTATGTCACACATCCACTTTTCTGAGTGCCTCTTTACATCCAAACTCAATCTCCCAGAATTCTAACACCTGTGTATTTGATCATATGATTAGCTTAGCTTAGTATTTAAGCCCAAGCATTAGACTAGGCAATTTGCGAGGTATTGAATTCTCCCATTCTGGAGATCTACTGAGCGTTTATTGACCTATATGGATTTTCTGTGTTTTACCTTTTTTCATATTTTTCGACTCTGCCTTTCGTCTTTTCCCTTTGGATTATTTGCCGGTGTTTGCAAGTGTTTTGGGCATTACCTTTTTGCCTTGACCCATTTGGACCGTTTACTCCATGTGATGTTTGCGCTTTTGCGTTTCATCTGTCTTTTGGCCTTGACCTTGGACTGTGTATCGACTACGAACTTGGACTGTGATTATTCCAGTAAAGCCTCCTTTATATTTTACCTCTACGAGCGTCTGACCCTGTTTGGCCCCTTATACACTAAATATCATAAAGGTGAGCTGGAATGAGGTATCGCCATTGGACACCTTAGGGTGAAACTCAATGAATGGGATAAATTGAAGTGATGGAGCTCTGTAGAACTGCTCTGGGTGAGTTTACAGGACAGAGCTATGTTAACCCCCTTTGAACTTGGCTGGACTGCTAGAGATCCATTGAACATCTTTGAGATTAGCTGGACTGATAGAGATCCACTGAATACCTTTGAGATAGTTGGACTGTTGGAGATCCATTGAATACCTTTTGAGATTAGCTGGATTGATAGAGATCCATTGAACAGCTTTGAGATTAGCTGGACTGATGGAGATCCATTGAACAGCTTTGAGATTAGCTGGACTGATGGAGATCCATTGGACACCTTTTGAGATTAGCTGGACTGTTGGAGATCCATTGAACATCTTTGAGATCAGCTGGACTGATGGAGATTCATTAAACACCTTTGAGATCAGCTGGACTGATGGAGATTCATTAAACACCTTTGAGATCAGCTGGACTGATGGAGATCCATTAAACACCTTTGAGATTAGCTGGACTGATGGAGATTCATTGAAACTTGTTTGTTTGCTCTGTAGTTATTTTCAAAATTAAAGGAAAAGTAATATTTTGCACTTCTTTCAAAAAAAGAAAGACTCATGCAGAAAGTCAGAGAGTCATGTGAACATGACGAGAGTGAATATAAAAACTGAGTATAAACCGTATAAATAAAATGTAGATATTGAATGCATTTATTTGTTTCTTAATGCCTGCAAAGCACCATAAGCTCTAGAAACCACTGGCCCTAGACTGCCCCCCGCAGTTGAAATGGTCTAGAACTGCCACTGTCTATTGAACACCTTGGGGATCATCTTGAGTTCTGCTTGTGATCCAGATATATTCAGCCAACATCAGTTCTGTCTTCTCTGTATTGTGACTGAATGCAATCAAATTCCAGCAGTAACATACCAATATCTACTAGAAAGCCTTATCAGGAGAGTATATGTCAGTAGTACAGGTAAGAGGGGGACTAGTAGACCTTTAAATGACCTTTTGACCTTTTATTATCTCTATTCATAACCCTGATTTTAGAAGGAATGTTGAATTAGCAAGTGTCTACATTTTACAGTGTGGATATTTCAGTGTGTTCCAGTGTATTTCACAAAAATGGCCTGACAGCAGGTATTCAGAAGTGCCCATGTGTCGAGTTCCTAAATTAGCCACAGCTCCTGTTTACTGTCCAGTCCCAGAGAGAGAGAGAGAGAGAGAGAGAGAGAGATTTGCTTGGCCTTACTGTGAGTTTGCCAGCTTTCTTTATCCACAGCTGAGTGCTCCCAGCTCCGAGGCAAAACAGGCTTGTTTGTCTTGGCCAAGCTGACGTCCTTAAGTATCTTCCTCATATCCCTGCAGCCACACGCCTCACAGACTGTATACAAGCAACATCATAAAGCAGTAACTGCCCTGCTGGTTTGCTCCTGCTGTGAATGCGCTTCTTCACCCTTGACTGGTCTTTCGTTGTCTTCCGACGTTTAGTCGTGGACGTCGCTGTAGCGTGGAATGATGTTGTTTTTTTAAAGGGAATTTGAAAGCTGTGTATGTAACAGCCTAGGAGTTCTCCTAGCCTTGGTAGGACTCCGAAGATGCTAATTCTTTTATAAGGACAGTTTGGATTGATAGTTTTAATCTAGCGCTCATATCTTGGTGTATCTTTTATTCATGCGCCTCAGGACAATCCTGCCCTATACTGGTATACTCTGCTGAAACATGAAAGGCAAATGAAAAAAAAAAAACCCCTCAATTTCTGTTATAGCCAGGCCATCCTGAAAGGAATCCCCTGCCAGTAGCGTATGATGGGTATTTCTGTTCGGTATGTTATGTCCTTCTTAAATATAATGGAGTTTTTATTTTACAATCCATATGTTTGATTGGGCCCTGATATTGCTGTAGCCATTCTCCAGCAGGGTTTATGAACCCTGAGAAAATGTAACATCTATTCGGAATGACGTGAGTGTGTAATTGAAGGTTATCAGGCAAGCAGTTTATGTGCTATGAAGGGCCTCCTGGGAATTGGCCGCCATTCAGCCTCAGAAATCTAAGCTCCCCGGACACAAAATGAGTCACCTTGTATGTTTGAGGAGGCAGTAACTTCAGGCACCTGCAGATGGCGCTGCATGAGGATGATCAGGCTATAAATACCTGTGGGGTGTGTGACGAGACTCAGACATTGAGAATAGTACAGTACAGTGCAGTGAGAGTTTCTCGTTGGATGTGTGGAAAATGGGTCGCAAAGCAGATGCAGTTAATGATTGGCTAAAAGGAGTGATTGCATCTAGGCGTGGCCAAAGACCATAGTGTGAAGGAAGTAGCTGAATCTGCAGGTGTATGGAAGCATACGGTCATAAGGGTCTACCAGCAGTGGCAGAAATCCCGGCCTACAGGCAATTCTTGTCATTCTTTAGCAGAATGCTTAATTAGTTGATGGTTCTTTAAGAAACTGGTGGTGAAGGACCTGTGCAGAAGCAATTCTGGCCTGGTAGCAAAGCAATTTCCACTCATAATCCATGAAACCTGCCAACCGCCCCTATCCGTCAGTTTCGTCTTTCAGCCACACTTCTGAGGAGAATATCCTGTAGACATTTGTGGGATTTTTGCCACTGCTGGTAGACCCGTATGACCATACGCTTCCATACACCTGCAGATTTAGCTATTCCTTTACACTATGGTCTTTGGCCACGCCCAAATACAGTCACGCCTCTTAGTCAGTCATCAACTGTATCTGCTTTGTGACCCCATTTTCCACACATCCAACGAGACCCTCACTGTACTGCGCTACTCTCAAAGCCTGAGTCCTGTCACACACCACACAGGTATTTATAGCCCAATCATCCTTGTGCAGCGCCACCTGCAGAAGCCTGAAGTTACTGCCACCTTAAACACGCAAGATACCTATCTTTGACTTTCCGAATCTGAATTTTTCGTCTCTACACAGGGGGCCAAATTAACTATAAGAGACGTTGTAGGAAAGTGTTTCTCAGACCAAAAACACTAGACATTGACTATATTTTTACCTGAGATGGTCTCCCAAAACCTCTGAGAGATTGCCATTGTCAGGGTCGCTGGCTGTGTCATAAATAATGCATGGCCCAGCTATTTCCTCTTTGTGGTTTTTTTAATAAGCCAAACAGCACATTAGAACTGTAATGATGCAGAGTAGTGCAGAGTAGGCCAGCATTCAGCCACGGCTTCAGTTTCTAAAAGAACGGAGAGACGCCTCTGTCCTTGCAAATGACTTTGTTTAATGGATTTTTAAAGTCTGATTATCTGTGTGACCCCCAAGCTAATTAAAATCACCTTTTTTTCTATCAGCTGGAAAGGAACAATTTATGACTTCATAGATGTTTTCACCAGGATTTGACTTAAACCATATTTTATTTATTTTAATTTTTGCATAACTCATTATATCACATCATCACTGTACTTTTAAACCCTTAGCCTGACTGTCTTTATTTTTATTTCTATTTATTAGAAAGAATTATCTTATTTGCTCAAATGTGACCCTAAGGAAGATTTTTCTCCTTTGAACAGTGCACTCTAAAAACTGCAGGGCTGGAGGGGGATAAAGCCCCCCTGCATTAAGCTGTGGAGCAGTGGAAGAACTGTGTTCTTTGGAAACTCCATCCAGTACTTTTGGGATAAGTTGGTGAGCTGGCGGACAAGTTAAGAGGATAAGTTAAGGGGATGATGAGGTGGGGTGGTAATCATCAATCAACGTCCTGACATCAATAACACTCTTGATGCTGAATGCAATCAATCAAATCCTCACAGCAATGCTCCTTAATCAAGTAGAAATCCTTCTTTCCTGGACATTAGAGACTCCAGTCACTTCATCAAAACGCAGAATCAACTTTTTTTTTTTAAAATACCTTTGATTTCAGAATAAACTATGAAAGAGCAGGTGTCCCAATACATTTGTCAATGTAGTGCATTTTCAGTCTTTTCTTACTGTATGGTACATTGCTTTGGATAAGAAAGCTAAAGATACTTAGCTTCTGAGCTACTATTTGCTCTAACAGCAGATGGCTGATCAAACAGTGAATGTTGCTTTTGCTTAAAGGAGGCCTTTCCCTCCACTTTTCAGCCCAGGACCAAGCTGATCAACAACAACGACATTTTTAGCAGCATGGCCGGTCATTCTGGAGGGTGCTGTAATATTCCCTGGCCTTGTTGGACCTTAACTTATGAATTTCATGTCGATCAATGTAGCAAGCGGAGTCCTCAGGAACCGCTGCACCATGCAGTGAAAAACCTCCTCCTGATCGCTGTACCTGAGCCTGAATATACCTGTCAGTCTCGCTGCTGAGATGAGTTCCTCACGCAGCATTTGCTTTCATCCTGTCAAAGGCAGTCAGACGAAAACAGCCAGCCAGGCTCTGCAAGAACAGTCATTTACCCAGTCCACTAAGCATAGCTGAGCGTAGATGAAATCTGGCCTGTTTCCTGTTACAGTTAGAGGTAGGTAGAGGCATCTGGTTGCTGTATCCACACTAAAGGCTATTTTTGGGGACAGAATTGGTTTTCCATTGGGATGTGGGGTAGTGTGTTTATTACCTTGGTTGAGTTTCTCAGTAATTTTAGTCCTAAATGTGTTGTGCCGGTCATTTTAGTGGACAGAGCGCTCTAGCGTCAGTAAAGATTATGGAGCCTTTCACCTTCTTTTACCCCTAGGTGATATTTATCCCATGCGAATCGGCATGAGGGTTCAACTTCCAACAAATTCGGTGGAAAAGGAATTTTCCGTGTCCTCTCAGATACCTCTGGTCATTCAGGTCTGTAGCAAACCTCAGCCAAATCCAGAAGACGAGCCAAAGGACTCCCCAGAGGCACGATGCTCAAAAGCTGGCAGCCTTAGGTAATTTGTGGTGTAGCGTAGCCTATAGGCTGCATACGTGTTATGAGCATGTAGTATTATTACTATGAGTGGGTTAGAAGATAGAAGAAGGTTATCGCCACGTTTGTTGGAGGTGGCGATAGAGTGTAAGTCAAGTAGCTACCCCATCTCAGTCTCTGGAGGGGCAAAATTACATTACCCTACCTCCCCGTGAAGCTAATCCCACCCTAATAGGGCTTCAGACTGGAAAAGGAGGAGCCCATCACTGGGATATCAATTTCTAGCAGAAACGACCCCTCGGTTGCTTATTTTCAATACTCTGATATGATGTGAAGCATTATGACATGTAAGTACCTAACCCCCCTACACCCCCCCTACCCCCCCCCCATTTTTCATCAAACCACAATAACCAAAGGAAACGAGGGGAAGAAATTGATTTCCCTTTTTTTATTTTCCGTTAGTGTCAGCTCACTGTAGCTTCGCTCGTTTATTTCAAGGCCGGTTTACAGCCTCGCGCTAGCTGGAGGAGCGCAGCACTCGTGCATGCATTGTTTATGATAAGCAGTGAAAGTGTGCATAGGGGATCACTGTGGCATTAATAGAGACCCAGTGTGTTGTTAATTCAGCTTTAAATGATTTATTGGGGCTGGTGTGTGAGATCATCATAAACCAGGGCCTGACTTGTGATGGTTACCCTTTCACAGGCAGATGATATACAGGTGCTTCTGCAGGAGAAGCACTGGGGTCTTCTGGTGCCCCTGCTGGCATGGTTTTTATCATTGACTGATTTTTGCTGTTCCCCAGAACTGGACAATATGAATTCATTTTGGGGGCGGAGCTTCTGATGTAGCACTAAATTGGCTAGAGGTTTGTTTGACCGCCCAGTTCAAATATCAAGAGTCGCTTTCCAGAATCGCATACAGAGCCTTTAAGTGGTCGATTAGCCTTTATTTGAAGGCCTTTAAGTGACAAAACCTGCAACACTCTCCGAGAATAATCAGACTCGCAAGAATACTGGCATGGAAATGAGTAGCACAGCTCTCTAGTTGAGAAGGAGCTTTCACCCAATGGGCTTTGATCTCACATGTTCTTCTAGAAGCTCTTCTAGAAGGTGCTGCAACGCGAAACGCCAAACCCGGATCCAGCCCTCGCTGCTCTTATTTATGACTAACGCTACCGTCCAGGCGGGCGTGTTGTTAGGGCTGCATTTTATTGCCACTCCATCGCGGTGATGATCCCGCACGAAACAAAAGGAGCTCCAGGCCGAGCCAGACACTTTTATTAGCCGTGTATTTGTGGTGGATCTTGTGCGGAGGAGATTTATTCCTGGAGGAAGCGAGAGGCGAGCTAAAGGACAGAAGCTTCCACGTCGCCCACAGAGGATGAGGATGCTGCCTCTAATGGGAGGCTCGATCTGTTCCTTCATGATGACCCCCAGCAAAGTCATTATGGGCGTCTGGAAAATGAAACACTGGGGCCGGCAAGCCAAGACGAGTCTAGCCCACAGTCTCTGAAATTAATTAAGCCGCTAGTACTTTACAGCAACTGTGTGGGCTTGCAAAAGAAACCAACAGAGCTTAAAGCCATTGATCTCGCATGATGTGATGAGATTCTAATGTCACAAATGATTCATCCTTGCTGTCTGCGAGCCTCATTTTCTCGGTTGAAATGCAGCGTTCATCTATCTTCTTCGTTCCTTCGGCCTGAGCCCCTCTAAAGCTTACAGTTACTTAGTCCCGTTTCACTGAACACTGAGTTCACAGCATCCTGAGCATGACAATCACGTGATTTCCCCCAGACATAGCTTCTAAGTTCCCCCAACAAATGTCCAAAAGTTTGTAGACACCTTCTCATCCAGCATTTCTTCTGAAACTTCTTCTGATTAATAAAAACGTTTCTTTGCTCTCTTTGCTGCAGTAATGTCCTCCACTAGTCCAGGAACACTTTATACTAAATGTAGGAACATTGCTGTGGGGATATGATTACATTCAGCCTCACAAGAGCATCAGTGAGGCCTGGTACTGATGTTGGTGATGAGGATCAGTCCTGCCACTCCAACTCATTCCAGATGTATAGAATGCAGCTTCATTACTCCAGAGAACACAGTTGCAATGGTTGGAGGCTTTACAGTAAATGTTGGAGCATTGCTGTGAGGATTTGATTGCATTCAGCCTCACGCAAGCATTAGCAAGGTCAGGTACTGATGTGTGATTAGCTCTCCCACACAACTGATCCTAAACGTATTGTATATCATATATATAATCTGTGGTTCAGCTCCTCCCCCATTGCCTGTATATGTCATTTTATCATATATACAATCTGTGGTTCAGCTCCTCCCCAATTGCCTGTATAGATCATATATATAATATACACAATCTGTGGTTTAGCTCCTCCCCAATTACCTGTATAGATCATGTATACAATCTGTGGTTCAGCTCCTCCCCAATTGCCTGTATAGATCATATATATAATATACACAATCTGTGGTTTAGCTCCTCCCCCACTGACTATATAGATCATATATATCATATATACAATTTGTGGTTTATAACAATTTGTTACAGTGGAGGTTCTCCGGGGGAACTGGAGTGCCACTGTGTTGCTGCTTGTGTTTGTTGGCTGCCGTAAAGCCTCCTTTGAGCTCTGTCTTCTGAAGATGCTGAAGGTAATGCTTTGAAGGCTTTTGACCGTTTATCCATAAACTGTCAGTGATTACTGCCACCACGATCACATGCCTCCTCCTACTGTCTTATTGTGATTAAAGTGGCCAGCAAGTGGAAGCACACAATATTGTTTCTAATAAAGTGGCCAGTGTGCACAAAGGCCGCATTATGGAAATGGACTTTCACACACAGCTGGTTTTGGAGAACCATCAGATGTAATGACTGTGTCTGAAGCTGATACAGCACAATCTCTTGGCTATCCCAGCATATGTCTCTCTCTGCTCATTAAGCCTCATTGTCTGAAATGAGGGCTTTAATAGCAGTGGCATATGCCTTCACTGTCTGAGCTCAAACATGTCTATCGCGCTGCCACACTGCTTCTGACATGCTGAGCGGGCCGTCCATCTGCTAAATCATGCGTCACACTCAAACCTCTCAGAACAGTCAATCACGGCGTGACACAATGCAACAACTTCATAACAGCCAGCTGTAATTTCTCCCCCACCGGCCGCTGCTGGCTTTCGGTACACAGAGGAAGCTGCTATGGCGATAATGAGACGTGCATTTAACCACAATAAGACGGCAGGAGGAGGCCGTGATCATGGTGACAGTGATGACTGACAGTTTATGGATGAACGGTCACTTAAACGCTTCCTTCAAATACACAAATCCTCCCAAATCGTCCCGATCAGGGCCAAGGATGATGTTGAATAAGTCACTGTTAGAAAGCAGGGTGTGCTTTGCTGATGTTCAGTATTTCTACCTACCTTGTGCTTCCACTCTCTGGCCTCTTTATTGGAAACACACACCATGCACTTTAACTCAATGGCCACTTTTTTTTTGGAAAAACCTACCTTGCATGTCCAATAACTGGCCACTTTATTGGAAACACCTACATTGTAAGTCCAGTGACTGGCCACTTTATTGGAAACACCTACCTTGTACTTCCACCCAATGACCACTTTATTATAAACACCTACCTTGCATGTCCAATGACTGGCCACTTTATTGGAAACACCTACCTTGCAGCTTCCTCTGTGGTTGGTGTGGCGCAACAGATAAAACCACTAGCTGCCAGTGAGCTATTACGCCATGTTGGAGACCAGGGTTCGATTCCCAGTCTGGGTGCGCTAGACCAATAAGAGTCCTTGGGCAAGACTCCTAACACTGCATTGGCCCACCTCTGTAATATGAGTAACCATGTAAGTCGCTCTGGATAAGAGCGTCAGCTAAATGCAGTAAATATAAATATAAATATATAAATATAAATATATAAATATATGTCCAATGACTGGCCACTTTATTATAAACACCTACCTTGCATGTCCAATGACTGGCCACTTTATTGGAAACACCTACCTTGCATGTCCAATGACTGGCCACTTTATTATAAACACCTACCTTGCATGTCCAATGACTGGCCACTTTATTATAAACACCTACCTTGCATGTCCAATGACTGGCCACTTTATTGGAAACACCTACCTTGCATGTCCAATGACTGGCCACTGTATTAGAAACGCCTACCTTGTATGTCAAATGACTGGCCACTTTATTGGAAACACCTACCTTGCACTTCCACTCATTGGCCACGTTATTAGAAAGGCCTAATGTACGTCCAATGACTGGCCACTCAAGTGAAAACTCCTACCTTATGCATTCACTTACTGGCCGCCCCCAGTGGATCAGCCACCCTCTGCTTCTCATTGGTCAGTTTCTGAAGAGACATTCA
The DNA here is from genome assembly GCF_030463535.1 of Salminus brasiliensis. Taxonomy (NCBI): domain Eukaryota; kingdom Metazoa; phylum Chordata; class Actinopteri; order Characiformes; family Bryconidae; genus Salminus; species Salminus brasiliensis. The sequence goes on from NC_132893.1 coordinate 4,034,864, forward strand.
GCCATTCTCAGCAGAGTGTGTGGTGCTGGTACAGTGGTGTTACTGGGGTTTTCACACACATCAGTGTAGTGTGTAACATTGCTAGGTTGAGAGCGGGTCCACAGAGGGAGGGGTTTCCAATAAAGTGGCCAGTGAGTGTATGTCTGTAGTGTGCTCAGCGAGAGGACCGGTATTCCACCACAACCGTTCAAACCCTGACTTCAAACCTACAGCACACGGCGGAGTTAGAGGCTAAAGATGGTGTTTGATGAGTTGCAGTGCAGTTAAATGACAATCAGGTAAAGCGATAATCACAGTGAGGCAGAACCGATAAATCAGCTGAGCCTGACTGACGGCTGGACACGCTGAAGTGAGAGACAGACCATCATAAAGAGCCATAAACCAGAATAAACCGCCACAGCTTGACCCTCATGGCTATTTTTAGGCAAACGATTGAACCTCTAATCTGGGCCTGAAAAAACAGATGGCAGCACTTTCAACACAACCTGTTCCTTGTTAGGTTCCTCTTAGCATATAATTTAGTATAATTTAGTATAATTTAGTTTGTGTGTGTGTGTGTGTGTGTATGCGCACAAGAGTGTACATGTACTAGTGTATATACTAAGTGTATATACATCGATCAGCCAGAACATTAAAACCACCTACTTAATATTGGGTAGGTCCTCTTTTTTCTTCCAAAACAGCTTTGACCCATCGAGGCATGGACTCCACAAGACCTCTGAAGGTGTTCTGTGGTATCTGGCACCAAGACCAAGATCCTTCCAGTCCTGCAAATGGTGAGGTGGGGCCTCCATGGGTTGCATCAGTAAACTTTAGGTGCCCATTGTAGGTAAATCTTCCACAAAGTGGCAACAGAGTGTTGGGTGCCCAAGGCTCAATAATGCGCTAAGGCAACAAAGCAGAGTTGTGGGGCCCAGCGTAATATCTTTTCCTGGGGCCCAAAATCCCTGGCAACGCCCCTGCGATGAAGGCTATTTCCACTGGGTGGGCCAAAGAAACCGACAGAAATGTTTAATGATGATCACAGGAAGGGTCTGTATTAGCTTCGACCAATCAGAGTGCCCATGCTAACACCTGTCCACCATCGAAGGAGCCCACAACATGGACACACGACACACCTAGAAGCAATGGAAAAAGGTGACCTGGTCCAATGAGTCCTGTTTACTTATACACCAAATGGACTGCTGCTAACGTCCTGGTGCCAGATTCCAGAGGACACCTTCACAGGTCTTGTAGACGGAGCTGTTTTGCCTTCTGGTTGTTAGAGATGAATTAGGACAAAGCCACAAATGAGGATTATCCTTTACCATAGTGAGGATTGCTCTGCCATCAGCAGTGGAGGTACCAGTGGAGGCCTCCTTGGCCTACCAGTCCCTTTGTGGCATTTAGCTGACGCTCTTATCCAGAGCGACGTTCAAGGTTACTCGTGTTTCAGAGGTGGGCCAGTGTAGTGTTAGGAACCTTGCCCAAGAACTCTTATTGGTGTAGCTTAGCATTGTCACCCAGGCTGGGAATCGAAGCCCAGTCTCCCACAGGTGTGGTAGCTCACTGGCAGGTAACCATTGTGTCACACTTACCACACCAACTTTCTTCTTAACGATATTTGATATTTAACAATATTTATTCTTGGTTTTCAGCCTCATAAACATCTTCATTGGCACAGCTCTTGTCCTTATGTTAATTGGTTAACACCAAATGTCCCAAACGAAATGCTGAAATGTCAGCATGGTGAACCTAAATGTATGCAAATATCATTAAATTAAAGTCTGGACTTTAATCAGGTCTGATTGGTCTGATTTGAAATCGTGGAGCAGATGGAGGGGCACATCAAGGAAAAATTTGTCTCTGCCTCAGACATTATGGAGGGTGCTGTATTTGGCAGGTGGGCATTATGTTGTGGCTCATTGGCGTAGATCAGTTACGGATGCTGGTTCTGAATGTACCTTAAAAGCAGAGCGGTTCTCTGCTCAGAGGACGCACAATCATAATGAGTTAAGAGCAGAAGTAATTACAACCATCCCGTAATCCTGCAATCAGCCCGTTTCCTTTCATCTAATCACCGCATCCTGAACCCACATTCCGACAGCCTGAAAAATGAAGGGAAAAAGCTTGTGAAATTGCAGGGTTTGATGTTCCCGATGCGTCATTAACACCACACACAGCCTATCATTTTTTATTGGCTGCTAGACTGATCCTGAATGGAGGTCTTTGGATTCGTTCTTCTGGGGTCTTCTCTTTTAATGATCACTCTGAGTTTTCTTCAGAATGCTGTTTATCTGCTTAAACAGACGCCCAGTAGTGAAAGCACTACTCCAGCCAAAGCTGGAGAAACCATAAAACGTGTCGGCGACTCCTCCAGACTCCTGATAGTTATAGGAATAATGGTTGCTACGGGACCCAGGTCTAGTGAGCAGTTTTTCCTGTGCCAGTGTCCGCAGAAAACAAAGCCAGGGAGGGCGAACGGGAATCTGTGCTAGACTAAAAGCTAACGCTAGCCAATACATTCCTTCTGTAGCCCTCATTAAACTGTAATTCTGTGAGCCCTTCTGTCACTTCGGCCTAGATGGGATAGCCATTATTGCCTTTGTGCACCGCTGAGCCTTAGACGCCCAACACCCTGATGCCGGTTTGTGGTCTGTCCTTCCCTCGGACCACTGTTGGTAGGTCCTCACCACTCACCACTGCTGACCGTGAGAATAAGCAAGCCTGGTCATTTTGGAGATGCTTCAAGTCATCAAAGTGGCTCAGGTCAGATTCATGCTGCCCATTTCTCCCACATCCAACACATTGACTCTGAGAAGTTACCATCTGACGTCCCCCCCATTCAAAGGCTAGTTATGGGACTAAGACTTGCAACAGGGACCGGGCCTAGCGGCCGCAGCGTTTCCTGTGCCAGTGTCCGCATAATAGGAGCTCAAACTCAGCATGTGACAAAGCCAGGGAGGGCGAACGGGAATATGTGCTAACGCTAGCCAATGCTAGCTCTTACCAGCTCATCATCCGCTCCCTCGAAAGCAAACTGGGCTCCCTCAGCTGAACCAAACCGGAGCTGAACAGACATTAGAAGGGAAAGCACCAGCTTACCTTTACAGCTTTTTACTGCTAAGACTTCAGAAGGTCAAACCCAGAAGAGTGAGTGGGGGCAAGGCTAAACGCTAACTAGCTTATGATGCTAACAGCATATCACGCTGAAAGGACGCAACGACAGGACAGCATCTCTATCCGATAAGACTTGGGATTAATTGCAATGCTTTAGTCATAGTGATTCAACTATGCTATAATATGCTGGTTCTGTGGGCCGTCACTGGGGTCGTAGCCCAGCCAATCAGAGAGTCAGTCACATTTTTTTCACAAATTACCCATAAAAGGAAAATCAGAAAATAACAGGGTGGTAAATAGACTTTTTAAAAGACATCTAAGCATTTTTCATCCCAACTTGCTACAAATACATCAAAGAACACTTCAAATACTTCAAATACTTGCTTTGGCTTTCTTTAAAAGTAAAATTAGGCTCAATCTGAAACATCTGAAGGCATCACAGACAGGGCAGTTCGGCAGCAGGATTTTAATGTGCACACACCACAAATAGAGCCACCCTTTTGTTCGAGTGACAGGTGGAATCTCTACGGTAAACCGACAGAACGAAAGAGAAGCGAAAGCGCCAGTGTGATAATGAACTGCCAAATAAATAAACCTCCTCAAGGCCACAAGAAGAGCTGTCAGTCAAGCTTGGGTTTACAGGCACTTTTTCCCCCCTCTCCGTTTAATCATTTATCCTCCCGTTCTCATTATCTGGGCACGTACTCCCAGGGCAGGCCACTCAGATTCCTGTCCCTGAGCGCCCGGTCCACTGAGATGATATAGCCGTCGATCTGAGTCCTCATGTCTGGTGTGAACGGGTCAAAGGTCAGGCCGCGGGAGCCGGGGCGTTTGAAGTGGCCGTCGCGGTTGCTCTCGGCGCACAGCAGCCTCTGATCCGGGATGCTGGCGTTCAAGAAGGCAGTGATGAGCTTCAGCTGGGGCAGCAGGTTCGTCTGGAGCGCCTCATAATGAACCACCAGCAAACGGCGCGAGAACTTCAGCCAGGACAGGGCGTGCGACACCCACCAGGAGGCGTAACTGTCCACGAACTCGGGCCACTCTGGAGGCGAGGGTGAAACACATGTTTTTTTAGGTTCTTCTTAAAGGTTAATGTATGTATACGTAACATTGGGTCAGAAACCACATAAAAATCTGATAAATCCAATTCAACAAAGACAGAATCCGATCATAGGACACGCTTATCATTATTTAGTTTATACTTGTGTTAAAATGTGAATTGGATCTGCCTCTGTCCACCTCCAAATGTGGTTTGAGTCATCTGATCATAATGCCTAGAGGACACCAGAGGGAGCACCACTGGTACACAGCGGTAAAAACAAAGAATCGGAACTGAATCAGACTTAAAATAGCTGATACCTGATCCAGTACAATATGCCTGGATCAGCCCTGATCGGGGGATTCATTTGAGACGTTTATTAGTTTAAGAGACTGTCTGTTCCCTCCCTACTCCTAAGCGACGCGCTGACCATGTTGACCATGTTGTCCATGTTCATTAGAATTCAATTAGGAGGATTTTACAGTTCCATAGTTTATTGTATTCCTGCTCACACTGACTGAGCCGGGCTGAGTAACTGCAGTGATCATGGTAAAAGGTTGCAACGCCTGAGTTACTAATGCAAACATCCAGAGCCTCTTCCATCATTAATCAGTGTGTAGGCTAATGAGTACCTTTACTCTTCCAGTGGGTGTCCGACGCATAGCCCAGGTGTCCAGCACACTTGCGGTTGAACTCAGCCACTAGGCAGCGGTAAGGGTTGCGGATCAGCAGGATGCCAGAGTCAAACATCTCTATCTCCCTCTGACCGCTCTCATGGGTCTTCACGCAGATGGTTCTCCCACTCCTCCAGTAATCCTTCTCACCCTTAAAGCCTAGAAGGTTCAGCAGCAGAGATATTGTGGAAGCACAAGGTAGGTGTTTCTAATAAAGTGGTCAGTGAATTTATGCACAAGGTAGGGGTTTCTAATAAAATGGCCAATTAGTAGAAACACAAGGTAATTGTTTCTAATAAAGTGGCCTGTGAGTGGAAGCACAAGGTAGGGGGTTCTAATAAAGTGGCCAGTGAGTGGAAGCACAAGGTAGGGGGTTCTAATAAAGTGACCAGAGAGTGGAAGCACAAGGTAGTGGTTTCTAATAAAGTGGCCAGTTAGTGGACACACAATGTAAGTGTTTCTAATAAAGTGGCCAGTGAGTGGAAGCACAATGTAGGGGTTTCTAATAAAGTGGCCAGTGAGTGGAAGCACAAGGTGGCGGTTTCTAATAAAGTGGCCAGTTAGTGGACACACAATGTAAGTGTTTCTAATAAAGTGGCCAGCAAGTGGAAGCACAAGGTAGGTGTTTCTAATAAAGTGGCCAGTGAATAAGGTTGAGGGGTTTCACCTTTGTTGTATAAAGAGCCGTCAAAGTAGTAGCTGCCTGTGTAGTATCCAGTGGCGAGCTCAATGAGGTGGCGAACCCACGTGTTTCCTGCTCCGGGAAAACTGGACAAGGCTATGAGTGAGGATGACCGCTCAGGCAGAAATGTCCTCTCCCTACACCTAGAATCTGACACCAGGGGAAGCAAGCCAAATCACACCTCCGACCGTGTAGGAAAAGCACAGGAAAATGTCGGGAGAAGCAAAATATATGTGTAAAAATCGAGGATGAGGGTAGGGTAGACATGACTACAGTTGCCATAGCAATACTCCTACCAGCTACAGTTCCCGCAATACCATGGTATGGGACGCACTGGCAAAAACATTACACTTGGGGTGAAATGCCGAGCCATTGCGATTATTAGGGTAAATACGGTAATTTCATAAGAAGCATATGTGCCACCCTGAAACCTAACCTGTAAGCTGGCACATGTACTTATGAAATTACCGTATTCACCCTAATAATCGTAATGGCTCAGCATTACACCCCAATATACAATTTTGCTAGTATGTCCCACACTTTTTAAGATGGGAATGGCAAGGCAAACACATGAAGCCCAAGCAGAGAGTTGAGGAAGGGATGAAAGGATTATTATTACATAATAATAATAATAATAATAATAATAATAAAAATAATATGTAATTATATGAGTAAGTATGTGTGTGAGTGTTCATCTACAATGTCCCCATTACCTAGCACAGGTGTGCTGTACACCTGCAAGTAGTCCTGATCATTGGAGTGGGTGTGGTTTATAGGACTGCTCCTCCCACATATGTGTCCCTCTACAGTCTTCTGCATTTTCAGAAGAGAAGAGGCGTGGCCACAGAGACAGTCCCGCCTCCTCATCACAGCTAAGGGCAGCTCCTGGTGATGCCACACAGAAAGCAGAGAATGTAGACAAGCAGACGTGAGGAGTCCCGGCTCCACCAGTACAATCAAATGACGATGCCTGGCCTACAAAACCCGACCAACTTGGCCTACTGATTGATAACAGGCTCTTTTGATGAAAGTACTGGAGAGGCGAGCTACATGGCTACGCTGAGTGTGTTTAGGGTAGCTGCAGGATCGAACCTTATCTGTGCAGGTCTCCACACACAGCTGCAAGGTCAGGTTGGGCTGGCTGGTGTGGAGCAGGAAGCCATCGCTGGTGTTCTGTAGTGTCTGGAAGCAGCCGTGGTAGTGCACGTTCCTGTCTGGGACAGGGAGTGACAACATCGAAGCACATCCAGAAACATGACGCATTTCTTATGGCTCACTTATGGCCACTTTATCAGAAACACTCACCTTACATACGAGACTTGCAGACCTGATCTGCTGGTGCACAGTTTGTGTTAGACATGCTCTAGCTCTTCATCAGGGCTCAGTTCTTGGGCAGTCGACCTGCTTTCCTGTCAGTGTAACTACTGAGAACGGTTCATTACCCAAATCAAATCTGGTCAGTGGTTCTGTGGTCAGAAACCGACCCATTATACACGGGTTGGAGGGGTTGATGGGCTACAGTCTAAATAGCCTATCAATGCTTTAACCAGACATGTATTCTCCCTCAGTGAATGTATTCTGACCCGTTAAGGCATGGAGGGACTCCACGAGACCTCTGAGGATGTCCTGTGGTATTTGGCACCAAGACGTTGGCAGTAGACGTAGTAGTTTTGGACCCTCCATGGATCACTTTTGGTAGGCACTGACCACTGCCTGACCAAAACCTGCCTGATGTTTTGGAGATGCTCTGACCCTGACCCAGTTCGGAGTGTCTGAGATGTTCACCTGTCAGTGGTTTTAATGTTATGGCTGACTGGTGTGTAGTCTTCTTTCGGCAAAGAACGAACACCATCGCTTGTATTCACAGTTGAGGGCGTGCACTACATGTCCAAATGTTTGTGGACACCCCTTCTAATGCAGGCCTCAATAGGACTCTCTGGA